>NC_080058.1:21483940-21491440 GCF_026212465.1 Amaranthus tricolor
ATATATATATATATATATATATATATATATATATATATATATATATATATATATATATATATATATATATATATATATATATATATATGAAGACTCAACTCTCTTAAATAAGGATAAGAGGAGATTGAAGACTTAATTCTCTTTAATGATGATAATTCAAAACACATATTGATTAAACAAATAAATTAAGTAATTACATTTAATTGTTTAAGTAAGTTTTAAATCATATTTGATATGCATTTAATTAATATATGTTTAAGTTCGGAGTCAATGTAATATGATTAAAGAACTTAAGTTTATTTTAAAGTTGATTTTATAAGTTCTGAAATATATTTCAAAGTCTTGAAGATAATTACGTTTATAATCAGGTTAGTTTCGTAATTATATTTGAAATATTTTAATAGGTTAATGTTCCTTGAAATTATATTTGAAATTATATTTGAAATATTTTAATAGGTCAAGGTTCATTAAAATTAACATTGGATACTATTTGAAATTAAGTTTTGAATATTTTACTACACGTTTTTGATTAACGTTTAAATATTTTATATTTGAACTTGAATTTAAATATGTGGTTAAAATTAATTTGATGAATAAATATAGTACAAGGTACACATGTTTTATTATTAATTGTACACGGCTATATTTAATAATTATTCAAGATCTAGATTTTCTATTATTTGGATGAGATTTGAATTTATACTAAAAATAGAAAATGAGATTTGAATTAATGCTAAAAAATAGGAATTAATTTAAATGGTTATTTAAATGTTGATAAATCTGGTTTGTGCTTATTATTCATTATCTTGCATAAGTACTAACGTGGCAGCATAGCATTGGACAATTATAAACACAATGACGAAATTATTATTAAGCTGTCAGTACACGTCAGTCTGAAGATAACCTCAAGATCTTGAAGTTAGGCGCTGAATGACCAGGTCAACAGAAAATAACGGATAGGAGCCTTCTTGTTTTTGAAGATGTGTTGAGGCGTAACACTATATATATGAGGCTTCCTTCCAGAACTAAGGATACATCTTGACGCACCACTTCTTACAACTTTCTCTCTTGTTTTAAAATTCTCTAAGAGTTGTAATTTGTAATTTGTAATTTGTAATTCGTAATTCTTAATTCTTAGTTCATCTATCTCTTACATTTGTAATAGGCTTAAGAGTTCAAAAAGAGTTAGATTAAGTTTAATACGCCTAATCAAGAATATTTTTCAAAGTGTTCAACTTGTGAATCTCTATTGTGAGATTTGGGATTTTGCTTTTATTAAAGGGACTTGTAATACGATTCTTCAAGGGGAAGAACGTGGTGAGAGGAGATAGTGAGATCTTCTTGGTTGTATTAAAGTCGGATTAATAAAAGGCGTTGAAATCCTACGGGTTGAAAGAGAACCCATAGGCGGGGAGTAGGTTGGTTAGAACCGAACCTCGTTAACATATCGTGTGTTATTCTTTAAAGTTTATTTTCCGCACATACGATTAGTGTTTACGAATTGGCTCAAAGCTGTTTCAGAAGACAGTTTTGACAGACTCCTCAAACTCTTGAGACAAACTGCCAGAAAAGTTTTAAAAGCCCAAACTCTCTATTCACCCCCCCCCCCCCCCCTAGAGAGTATTCAACCTCCTATTAACTTTCATTTGGTATCAGAGCTGAGTTTCACACAAAAAGATTAATATCTTGTGATGGATCCAATAGGAGAAGGGTTGCTTGCTCAAGGACGTTCGTGTTCAAGACCACCTTTGTTTTGCGGTACAAATTTCTCACATTGGAAAACTTTGATGAAAATGTTTGTGATTGATCAAGATATGGAACTTTGGGAGATCATAACTAAAGGACCTAAGATACCCATGAAAAAGGACGCTCAAGGAAATGATGTACTAAAGTCCGAGTCCGAATATTCACAAACAGATTTGGAATGGGTTTCCAAAAACTATAGAGCAATGAATCAATTATGTTGTGCTTTGAATGGTACTGAGTTCAATCGAGTTTCTTCATGTACAAGTGCTAAAGAAATATGGGACAAGTTGGTTGTGACATACGAAGGAACAAGTCAAGTGAAGGAAACAAAGATCAACATCCTCATGCATCAATACGAAATGTTCAAGATGAAAAAGGATGAAAATATAAATGAAATGTTTACTCGTTTTACTTTGATTACTAATAGTTTGAATTCTCTTGGAAAAACTTTTACTAATGCAGAGAAAGTCCAGAAGGTCTTGAGATGTCTTTCAAGATCCAAATGGGGTCCAAAAGTCACTGCCATAGAGGAAGCTCAAGACTTGAGAGTTCTATCGCTTGACGATCTCCTTGGAAAACTCACAACTCATGAACTTACCCTACATGATGATGGAGATAATGATGTTATACCTTCCATGAAAAATCTTGCACTAAAGGCAAAGAAACATCATGAATCTTCAAGTAATAATGAAGATAGCAATGATGAGGAAGATCCATTCGCATTGATCACAAAAGGTCTTGAAGGAATTATGAAGATGCGAAAAAGATTTAAAAAATTTAAATCTAGAAATAAATGTAAGTCTTCTAACTCTAATTCAAACTTTAAGACTAACAAACTTGCTTGTTTTGAGTGTGGTTCTACAGAACATATCGTAAAGGACTGTCCTAAAAAGAAAAGACAATCCTACAAAAAGAACAAGAACAAACAAGCGATGGTTGCAACTTGGAGTGATTCCGAAGGATCATCCGAATCTGAAACTGAAGATGGACAAGCTCATGTATGTCTTATGGCTAGTAATGATGACAATGATGATTTAGATCAAAATCACAAAGAGGTACGTGAATATCTTAACACATGCACAAAAGATGAATTGGTTACAACACTCCTTAATATGTTTCAAATTGAGAAAATTTTAAAAGATGAGAAAAACACTTTAGAAGATAGAATACGTCATTATGCTGAAGGTTGTGAAGAAATCATAAATAAAAATGAATCGCTAAAGGCTGAAAAAACAAATCTTGAAAAGACTGTCAAGATCTTGAAAGAACAGAATCTCAGCCAGACTAAACAGCTTATCAATCTTAAGAATGAGAACAATGATCTTGAAGCAAGGATCAAAACCTTGAAAAATGAGTCTGAGAAAAATCTGCAAGCATTAAACAAGCTTAATGAGTCTGAATCCAAATTCACTAAAATGCTTACACGACAAAAACCAACTAGTGATAAAAGTGGTATTGGTTATAATCATGTTACACATAACTATAAGAGTAAAACCACATTTGTGAAAGGTGCAAATAAACATAAACGTACTCCTACTTGCACATTTTGTTGCAAAGAAGGACATATAAGATTTGCATGTCCTTACAGACGTAAGGAAAATTATATTATCAAGAATTCCTTTCCTTTTGAATTACGTGGACAGATAAAGCAAATATGGGTTCCTAAAGGGACAAGACCACCCAACATGGTCTATCCCGAATATGGTTCCAAATTTGTCACTTGGATAGCCAAGTAAGGTTGAGAAAGGTCATTTTTTTTTGTTTTGTAGGTTAAACAAAAATGGATTCTGGATAGTGGATGCTCGAGGCATATGAGTGGTAAAATTTCTTTATTTTCTGAAATTAAAGAAAAATGCAATGGCTCAATCACCTTAGGAGATAAAGGTAAATGCAAAATTTTAGGTGTTGGTAAAATTGGTAAAAATCCATCTAAAACTATTGATAATGTTTATTTAGTTGAAGGTCTTAAATTTAATTTGCTAAGTGTGTCTCAACTATGTGATAAAGGTAATGAAGTAATATTTGACAAAGAAAAATGTGTTGTTAAAAATCCTAATACCGGAGATACTCTCATTACTGCTCTTAGAAATGATAATGTTTATGCTTTACATACTAACGAAATTGCAATGCAGAATTTCAAGTGTTTGAAAGCTATTACAGATAATCCAAAATTATGGCATAGACGTCTTGGTCACATCAATACTCACACCATGCAAAAGTTGGTTAGTAAAGATTTAGTTAAGGGACTTCCAGCTCTTGACTATAAACAAAGTCCTATTTGTGACGCATGCATTAAAGGTAAACAAGTAAGAAGTTCATTCAAACCGAAGAAAATGGTAAGTACATCAAGACCATGTGAACTCTTACATATTGATTTATGTGGACCAATGCGTGTACGGAGCATAAGAGGTAAATCTTACATCTTAGTTATAGTTGATGATTATTCTAGATTTACGTTGGTGGATTTTTTGAAGGATAAAAGTAAAGCCTTGAAACCGTTCTCAAGACGTTGTAAAGAGATGCAAATTCAACTGAACCTTCCAATAGTCTCGATTAGAACTGACCATGGTAGAGAGTTTGATCAACTAGGCTTTGACTCCTTTTGTGAAAAATATGGTATAACCCATAACTTTTCAGCTCCTAGGACACCCCAACAAAACGGTGTAGTTGAAAGGAAAAATCGAACCTTAGAAGAAATGGCTAGGACAATGCTTATTGAAAATGGATTAGCTAAATACTATTGGGCTGAGGCTGTTAACACAGCTAATTATGTTTTAAATAGATGCCTTGTTAGACCTATACTCAAGAAAACTCCATATGAGTTATTCAAAGGAAGAAAACCGAATATAGCATACTTTAGACCGTTTGGTTGCAAATGTTTTATTCATAATAATGGTAAAGACAATTTAGGTAAATTTGATGCTAGAAGTGATGAAGGTATATTTCTTGGATACTCACTTAATAGTAAAGCTTATCGAGTTCTGAACAAACGTACAGGTATAGTTGAAGAAAGTATACATGTTGTTTTTGATGAATCCGAAAATGAAACTTTAAGTGAAGGTTTTAAAGAGTTAAACCTTAATAAACATTTTAATGATTTAAGTGATGATGAACTGGATATTAAAAATGCTACTGCAGTTAAAAAGATTAACATGCAGGATACCATACAAAGTATTGAGGATGAAGGAAAACAGGTTGTTAACATTGAAGACTCACAGTCTGATCTTGAGACCCAACCTCAAGAACTTGAGATAGCTTCTGAACTTACTGCTTCAGAAACACCAATTAGAAATGCCTCAAATGAAGTAAGTACAAGTTCTTTGAATGAAAACACACCATCCATATTACGTAGAAGAACTAGAAAGTCATATCAACATCCTGCAGAGAACATTATAAGTGATCCAAACAAAGGTACGCAAACTCGATCCTCTCTTAAAAATCTATGTGCATTTTCTGCTTTTGTTTCTCTAGTAGAACCTAAAGATGTTAAAGAAGCATTATAAGAACCAGAATGGATCATTGCAATGCAAAATAAATTAAATTAATTCGAAAGGAACAAAGTTTGGGATCTAGTTGAAAGACCTCCAGATCGTACCATCATTGGAACAAGATGGGTCTTTTGTAATAAACTCAATGAGGATGGAGATATTGTAAGGAATAAAGCAAGACTGGTAGCTCAAGGATATAATCAAGAAGAAGGTATAGATTATGATGAAACTTTCGCACCAGTTGCAAGGTTAGAATCTATCCGTATTATGCTTGCTTTTGCTTCATACATGAATATTAAAATATATCAAATGGATGTTAAATGTGCATTCTTAAATGGATACTTGCAAGAGGAAGTATATGTTAAACAACCACCCGGCTTTGAAAATTCTGATCTACCTAATCATGTGTTCAAACTAAATAAAGCGTTATATGGCTTGAAACAAGCTCCAAGAGCTTGGTATGACAGATTTAGCTCACATCTACTTGAAATGAATTTCAACGAGGTAAAATTGATAAAACACTTTTCATTAAAACTAAAGGAAAAGATATTTTAGTTGTTCAAGTATATGTTGATGATATATTGTTTGGAGCTACTAATGATTCTTTGTGCAAGGAATTTTCTGAGATTATGTGCAAAGAGTTTGAAATGAGCATGATGGGGGACTTAACATTCTTTCTTAGACTACAAATAAAGCAAAAGAAAGATGGCATATTTATTTGTCAAAGTAAATATGTTAGAGATTTGTTAAAGAAGTACAATATGGATCAACGTAAAGAAGTTAATACACCTATGAGTACAACACTAAGTCTAGACCAAGATATAAATGGTAAGAGTGTTGATCAAAAGACTTATAGAGGTATGATTGGTTCTTTATTGTATTTAACTGCTAGTCGTCCTGATATCATGTTTAGTGTTTGCTTATGTGCTCGTTTTCAAGCTAACCCAAAAGAATCTCACTTAACAGCAGTTAAGAGAATCTTTAGATATTTATATGGGACTAAAGACTTTGGTCTATGGTACCCTAGTTGTGGAAATTTTAGTTTGATTGGTTTTTCAGATGCTGATTATGTTGGATATAAAGTTGATAGAAAAAGCACCTCAGGATCGTGTCAATTCTTAGGAAATTCATTGATCTCGTGGTATTCTAAAAAGCAAAATTCAGTTGCTTTATCTACGGTTGAAGCTGAATACATAGCTGCCGGTGCATGTTGCTCTCAAATTTTATGGATTGCTCAACAACTTAGAGACCTTGGAATTGATTTCAAAGGCATACCAATAAGATGTGATAATACAAGTGCAATTTGTATTACAAAGAATCCTGTGCAACATTCTCGTACTAAACACATTGAGGTACGTCACCATTTTATAAGGGATCATGTTGAAAAAGGTAATATTTCTTTATCTTTTATATCTACTGAAAATCAGTTAGCTGATATATTTACAAAACCTTTAAGTGCTGATCGTTTTGCTTATATACGTATGGAACTTGGCATGCTAAATGATGTTGCATGAATTAAGGGGGAGTAATGGCATATGAGTATAAGGATTGAGATGTTAACTACTTAAATACCAAGTATGTATTAAGGGGGAGCATTACATATTATTGTGATTATATGTATGTTTATGCATGAATTTGAGAATTGAAAATTTGATTTCAATTTCTTAAAAATTATTTGTTTTATAAAAATGAGATTTATGATTAAATACCTTTAATAAATAAAGGATATTTAATTATATTAAAACAAAAACAAAAATTGTTTGTTTAAAATTATTTTGGACGTGAATCATGCATTAAAATCTTGTTCATGATTTTGGTTAAAATCCAATTAATCTCATAATTTCATTTCCATTTGTTCACGGTTAAAAACCCAAAATCATACACTTGTTCACTTTGATGAACAAACCGGTCAATCTTCACATACCCTTTGCATTCCTTGTGTTGTCAAATCAATTTATTTAAAGTACAAATGCATTGTACTATACTCCTTTAAAAGAGAGTAAAACGCTTTGCTCATTCATTTGCTCACAGAATCTCTTTCTGATTTCCTACTCAAACCGTCTCTTTCACTTTCCTTTTCAAGCTTTCAAAATTTCTTCAATGGCACCTAAAAGAAGGCTAAGCAGATCCTCTTCAAAATCTGAAAAAGGAAAATCATCTAAATCTCAAATGGCTGAATCTATTACCCCAGTTGTTCACTCACCATTGAACACTTTTGATGTTCCTAAACAATGGTTTGAAAATCATACTGCTTATGGGAGATGGG
>NC_080058.1:21496440-21506805 GCF_026212465.1 Amaranthus tricolor
TCTGACTAAATATCTTTATCAAATTTCATCTTCAATATCATTTCTAGCAGATATGCCTCTTACTCCCCCTAACTTTGTAAGTGTTTTCATAAATGAAAAATACTTAAAGATTTATGGTTGTTATGAATTACTTGTATCCTTCCTCATGTCAGATATCTTCTTCAGACACGTTCTGGGTTCCTTAGTTATGAAAAACCAGGGCTTCCCCATGAACTCAGTTGGGCTCCTTAACTATAAAAGTCAAGGCTTTCCCACTGGCTCTTTTTCATCATTTGATTATTCATTTTTTTTTACAAAAAGCGTTACATAATTGTCTGAAAAATAATTGTATTGAATCTTTTTACCGTACATACAAATGAATAATTACAAACATGTTTTTCTTCTATACATAATAATTTTTGAACATTCTAATGTTACACTTATGTTTTAGTGGTTCTCTATCAGATGTCTTTAATTTGTATGTTCCATTTCCACAATTCTCAGAAATTATATAAGGACCTACTCACTTTTCTGACAATTTTTCGTGCTCATGCTTCTGGGTGGCCTTTGTATTTCTTAAGATCAAATCGCCTACTTGAAACATTCTGTATTTGACTTTTCTATTATACAATCTGGTAATCCTATTCTGATATGCTGCCATTTTCAATGTTGCATTCTCTTTGACTTCATCAATTAACTCCAAATCTAGGAGCCTGGATTGCTCATTTTATTCTTGATTTAAATGTTTAACTCTTATAGTTTGTACTCTAATTTCACCTGGTAAGAGTGCTTCTGAGCCATAAACAAGTGTCAATGGAGTCCGGTCGTTGCTTCTTTCACTATTGTTCTCAATGACCATAGAACATCATAAATGTCATCAATCCATCTGGCTTTTGCATCTTCCAATTTTTTCTAAAGTCCATTTAAAATCTGTTTGTTTACAGCTTCTGCTAAACAATTACATTGTGGATTGCAAACTGATGAACAGGCTACAACTATCTTAAAATCTTCCAGATATTTTCTCAATTTTGCACAATCAAATTGGGTTCCGTTATCAACAGTTAGGACCCTTGGTAGCCCAAACCTGGTGACAATGTTTTGCCAGATGAACTTTTCTACCTTTCTGGAAGTGATTGTTGTAAGTGATTCAGCTTCTATCCACTTTGTAAAATAATCAATTGCTACAATCAAAAAATTTTTGCCGCCTGTTGCCTGCTTGAATGGTCCTAGAAGATCCAGCCCCCACTGAGCAAATAGAACTAGATTGTGTATGTATTTCAATTCAGATGTTGGTGGAATGATGTTTGGTGCAAATTTCTGGCACTTCTCACATCTTTGGACCATGATTCTAGCATCTTCAGTTATTGTAGGCCAATAGTATCCAATTCTAAAAGCTTTATGTGCAAGTGCCCTAGCTCCCAGATGGTGGCCACAGCATCCTTCATGCACCTCTTTCAGAATGTAATATGCCTCAAATGGTGTTAGAAATTTTAGGTCCATTTTTGGCTTTTTTGTACAGCTCTCCATCTACCATGGAAAACTGGAGCGCCTTTAACTTCAATTTTCTGGCAAGGATTGGATCCGCAAGGAGATCTCCTATTATTTTATATTGGATGATATCCCCCATCCAATCTGGGATGTTTTTACTGCTGATATTAAAAACAGACGTTGCATCCTCATGAATTGCATTGAGAGGTTTTACCTCAACTAAGAGTGACCTTTTTAAATTTTGGATGCTGAAACTCCCCAATTTAGATAGTGCATCAGTCTGCTCATTCTGGGATCTGGATAGTCCTTCTACATGGACTATGTCGAATTCAGAAATCAACTCTTGTGCTTTCTTTAAGTATTTTTGCATGTTTTCATCCCTGGCTTCAAATTCTCCCAAAATCTGATTCACAACTAACTGTGGGTCAGTTTTTAAGCTAACCCTTCTAGCTTCCAAAGCTCTCACAATTACAACCCAGCAATGACCGCTTCATATTATACCTCATTATTAGTTGCTTTGAATTGAAATTTCAAAGCATACTCTATGATTTTTCCCTCATATGTTATTAATACCAACCTAGCACCTGTACAAATGAGTTTGGATGACCCATCAATTAACAGTTGCCAGATTGGCTCTTTGCTTTCTTCCTGAGTTGCACATTCCGTAAAAATATCTGCCAGTGCTTGACCTTTCATTGCCTTTTTGGGTTGGTACTTGATTCCCAATCCCTTTAATTCTACGACCCATTTTGCCAATCTGCCAGATCTTTCAATTTTATCTAAACTTTTTTCAAGAGGTAAATCTTTTAAGACCACTACTTGATGAGCATCAAAGTAAGGTCTTAACTTTCTGGCCGCAATAATCACAGCATATGCTACTTTCTCTATCATTGAATATCTGGTTTCAGCATCCAGCAATAACTTATTTACAAAATAAATCCGGGGTTGAATTTTATTCTCTTCCCTAACTAATGCTGCACCCACTGTATGTTGTGTAGTTGATATATACAAGTATAATGTTTCTCCTGTTACAAGTCTTGCAAGTGTTGGCAAACTGTGTAGGTACTCTTTCAATTCCTTAAAAGCCTGACTCTGCTCTTCACCCCATTCAAAATTTTTATTTTCCCTTAAAACTTTAAAGAATGGCATGATTCTCTCTGCTAACATGGAGATGAATGTGGAAAGAGCTGTCATTCTCCCAGTTAGCTTCATTACTTCAAGTCTGCTTTTTGGTTCTTCCAGATCAATCACTGCTTGAACTTTTTCTGGATTTGCATCAATTCCTCATTCGCTGACTAAGTGGCGTTAAAAATTTCCGGACTTGATCCGAAAAACACACTTTTTGGGATTAAGTTTCATTCTATATTTCTCATATTATCAAATGTATCCTATAAATCTCTAACCATATCTTCTTCTGTTTTGCTTTTTCACAATGGATCATCTACATACACCTCTAAATTTCTACCTCTCTGATCTTTAAAGATTTTATCCATCAACCTCTGATAGGTTGCCCTCGTATTCATCAAACCAAAAGGCATCATGGTATAATTAAATACCCCATCAGCTTTTGAACTTCTTCTTCGATTATCTTGTTTTTATAGGACCAAAGTTTCTTTTCTTCTGCTTAACTAGCTTGACCCCTTCATGGATATTTAGTTTGTGAGTGATTATTTCTAGGTCAATGCCTGGCATATCAGCTGCTGAATAGGCAAAGAGATCAGCATTCTACCTCAAAACCTAGATCAAGTGGAGAGGGATCTGTGGATCCAGATTTCCCCCAATTCTTATAGTTTTATCATTTCCTTCTATCAAGGTAACTTCTTCTATCTCTTGATCGTCGATCTCCATCTGCGAGTTACTCTTCTTTCTGTTTTCATCCTTATAAGGTTTGGGATCTATTTCAACAGTTTTTTGAGTCCTAGACTCAAATGAGGTTGCAACAATATTCATTTTTTTGCACGGCCTTTTCTCTTTTTTTAATTTTTCCTAGTACCCACTCTGTTTCTGGCACCTTTTCTTTTCCTTTTTTGTTTTTGTAGTTCAACATTTGCCCTACTCATGAAATTGCAAGACCTCACCATTTTCGGATTTCCTCTGGCTCTTCCCACTCTTCCATCTCTCCCCATAAAAAGTAAGGTTTGATGATGAGTGGAAGGAATGCCAGTTGTTGCAACAGTAAACTTCCTTCCCAGAATACAATTGTATCTGGTTGGAGCATCAATGACATAAAACTCTTGGGGAACTGTGATAGTAAACCCTTTTTATTCGTAATTGTTACAGGTAGAGTAATTTTCCCTTCTTCCTGTACCGATTATCTCGAAAACCCAATTATGGGAGTAGAAGATCTCTTGAAAATTTTGTCTTCAAGGTCCATTTGGTCCTTGCAAGACTTGTCAATTACGTTCACCTCTTTCATAGTCTTCAAGTAGGACCATTCATTACTAAAATTTAATGCTTCACTCTCAGGCCTATTAGAGTTTAAGCCCTACCTGAAAGCGAAAGTTAAAATATTCTCTTCTAGGTTCAATACCTGAAGACTTTCTTTGTCAACTCTGGAGACATAATTCCTTAAGGATTCATCCTTCCCCTGCCTGATGCTCATCATTTTGATGGATTGCTTTGTTCTGGCAGTTCTTGATGAAAAGTGACTTTTGAATTTCTCTGCCAGCTTATCAAAACTTGAAATTGATCCATCTGGGAGACTTTGCGCCCATTTCTGTGCAGTTCCTGTCAAAGTCAGATTGAAGTTCTTGCACCAGCTTGCGTCAGTATTGTTGTCCATGTCCATTTCATTGTTAAATGCTGCCGGATGAGCATTCGGACATGTCTCCCCTTTATGAGTCAGGTGAGCAGGAAATTTTACTCTTTTTGCTGGAGTTGCAGCAATCTCTGGCACGAATGGTGTCTTCCCAGAAAGTCGGTGGCAATCTCGAAATTTCTGGAGACTTGCCTTTAAGGGAATGAATTTCTACCTGCATACTTTCTACAACCTGAAGTGATTCTCCCTCACCTTTTTGAATCTTTAGGGACGGTTGAGAAGTACCAACCCTCTTCCATATTCCCGAGTGACTGGGACTCTTTTCCAATCTGCTCATTGCAAAAACTCTTTTTGTTTTCCCCGATTCTCTTGTTGTTGCCTGAGAATCACTTTGTGAATAAACTGTTTTAGTCCATCCTTTTTGAAATGAGTCCCTTGCTGGGATGAAGCTCCAGGATTCGATGGAGTCCAATACCAAACATACTTCTTCCCAAGTTTTGACTCTCTTATTTTATGTTTTTGACTAGAAAGAGGGATGTACGACTCATCCTCCTCTTCCCGTCGTCTTTCTGTGGATTTCTGCTCTCCCTAAGACGAAGTAACATTTCCCCTTCCTGTCCGAATTGCATTAGCTAGCGCAGTACTAATGCATTGCCAGTAAGATTAAACTGTGGCTGAATTCCTCAAACATTCGGTGTTAGTGGTTTTTCTTCCTGCGTCTGAGAATTTGACACATTTTGTTCTCTCTGAGAATTCTATGACTGTCTCAGATTGCGTCTTTCATCAACTATTCTCTGTGCTATGTTCTCAGTTCCATTAGATCTCCTCCTAAAAGACCTACTTCTTCTGGATTGATTCGTATTCTGGCTCTGATTTTGTAAATTGTTCGACATCTTCTTTTTTTGAAAATTCTCAAGGTAAACTTTTGGAAAAGAAAGAAAAACTGGCCCTCCTTCTAGCGCCAAAATTTTCCTGTATTAGTTTTGCAAAACAATTAATTGTAAGACTTAAGCTCTTGATTAGTGACCGATCAAGAAACCTAAGTGCTGGTGGTGGCTTTGTTCTTAATGCCTTGCCAGGTTACGCAGAATGATCACTCAAGAAGATGATTGTTCCTACAAAAAGCAACAAGGGGTTAGCAGGGCCCAGAATGTTTTTCCGGGGACCCACTCCGACGCCCAAGTCAGTAACAGTATAAGACAATTTTGCCTAAAAGGTCCTTCCAGGAGCACTGTGGCTGCAAAGTGGATTACTACTTAGGACTTATTTAGACGTGAGGTCTTTTTAATATCTGACAAACGTTCTTTTTAAGATTGATCAAAACAATTGTAATTGCTCTTAGATTTGTAATTATGCTATGAGTGTTCTTCTGAAAATCAAAGTGGGTCCTTGAAATTCAGTTGTAATAATTCTTTTGCAATAAATTACTTTGAGTTCTTTTATCTTTCTCTCTCCCTAGTAGAAATTAATTACCTTATTTATGTGCTCCTTCATCCGTATTTATAGCTCATGATTGTGCTTGTAAAACATTCTTCTGATCTGATAGTTTACTAATCCCCATAACTCTCTACATGCCACCCTGCTTTTCTTCAACATGTCAATCTTTTTAATTACTCTATTGGATTTTCCTTTATTTTCTATTACACTTCTTAGCTTCTCCTTTGAACAGGTGTTCCACTATCTCATAATGACCCTTTATAGTTGACAAGTGCCTCTTATATGCACGTGAGCTTCTCATGCATTAATATTACTACATACATTCAATGTCATTTTTTACCTTCCCAGAGGAATGTTATGAGGCCTTGTGTACTCCTTTGTATATTTGTCTTTCCGCTACATAGTTTATAAACTTTGTATGGTTTTAAAGAGTTAAGTCATTTTAAACGCAAGCGTTGACACTGGAACCACGATCCATGCTTGGCATGTTGATTTGAGAAGTCGGCGACGAATCATTCTTCCGTGGTGTGAGATTTTAAAGGCAATGATGCCTTAGATTAGTTTAATGTTTTTATTGTGCTAATTGCTCTACCACATATTCGATTTTTAGGAGAGATGCTGCCAAAATTTCTACTCATAATATCTTTTAAAATTTAATATTATCTTATTTATTTTATTTCAATGTAACACCCGAATTTCCTCCCATCTTTTGCAATCTTGGAATTTAGGGGTCGGGAATTTAGGGTGTTACACTAATTATTTATGATGTAACATAAACGTTTGTGGATGACTTCTAGTTAACGTTTTTCATATGGTGACCGTTAACATATTACTTTGACCAACACGTGGAGTCACGTGATCCAATTAATTCACCCCTTCTTTAGAATTTTCAAATATCGCCTTAAATCAAGGTTATAAAGACAATGATTGGGTCAATCCATGCCTAGTGGGAGTAGTTGGTTTTAAAAATTGACTAAGTCATTATATTTGGATAAGATTGATATCTAGGCCACTTGCGAGTAAGCATTAAGAATTAAACTCTAATAAGATTAGTTTAAACTCAAGGAGAGCAAGAAAGGATTTTACGATGACATTATAGTATCACAAGAAGTAGTGTAGTATAATGGTAAAATCTGATATCATCATACTTAAGGATTTCTAATGTTGTAATCTTATCTACGAACAAGTGATAGATAGAAGGATTATATCCGAGGATCAATCAAACAATACATATTAAATATTTATAGGATTAAATAGAGATATAAATTGTACACTGAATGTGAGGACATCGTTTGCTAGAGAATAACATATATACTTTTTGCACTAATAAGATCACACTAAATAGACTTAAATGCATAATCCCAAAAGGTCGCACAGAATAGATAAATGACCGATTTTGACCAACTTAATACATATTAGGGTAAAGAACTCAATTGCCCTCAATATTCGTTTTCAATAGGGTTTTGACCTTTTGTATTAAATAGGCCGCCTGGTGGTCAACAATAAAAAATAGACTAAAGGGAAACTTAGAAAGAAAAAGCTGTAACTTTTTGGCTTTTTACATTCATTGTTTTCTCGAAGCTGGCACACAATAGATCTGTTTTAATTAGAGGTAGTTATATAGATACTAAACTCTAAGTCGATAGTAATTCCTACATTGTCGTACAAGTCACACGTCAGAAATAATTGATTTTTTAACTCACTTTTTGATTCATATAGTATGATGTACATATTTTCTTGGATTATAGATGATTATTAATTGTGATTCCTACGTTCGACCTTCATAAATCATCCATTTTGATGCAAAGATTTTACAATTGTAATGTGTTTTGTGTATTATAATTCTTGACTTGCTTTGTACCCTTCTTGTGTGCATAAAACTTCTATGTTCATAACTCATTGTCTCATTTTTTATAATTCTTTCGGTCATGATTTCTTAACAAATAGGAGAAACAATAACTCTAAATTGCTAGTATGCTTTCAGCTGTTGTCCAGGCCAATCTAAAACTTGCAATATATTTTGAAATTTTGAGTCCAAGAGAAATTACCTGCTTTTATCTCTCTATTGATGATTTTTGTATTTGTATATTTGTGAAGTTACTAACTCTTTAGCTGTGCCAATTATTATACTGTATCTTTTGTCTAAATCAAATGTTTTACCTAATGTGGGTTCTGATGATGTACAATGAAGAGTAATAACTTGGGTACGAAAAAGAATTGATTGTGTTAAGTGTTTATTTTTTTTAAATAAAATTAGAAACTAGACATCCGTTTTTGCACATTCCCAACAGATGTTTCTAGTTCTCTGGATTTTGATTTTTCGAACTGCCATGTATGAAAAAACATTAATCTATGATTTTGTTTTAATTTGGGTTTCACAAAGTACATTTTAGCCTTAAATAAGATGTAATCCAGTTTTAATTTGAGGAGTTTACCTTCAACAATAGCTGGTTTGCAGTGATAGATAATGGTTAGTTGTAGAAGATAAAGAAGACAGGAAAATAGGAGGGTAGATCAACTTTGTTAGGTAAGAATTTACCCGCACCATAACCATCTCTAGGTAAGGTGGGTTATGTTAGTTATTCAAAGGTAAACAAGTGAAGTCAAAGGTTAAAAAACCAATTCAGCAAGTCACTAAAAACCTCGATTATCAAATTCAGTTTACATGGCTACAATGGATACACTTTTTGATTATAGTGATGATAGCTCATTGAAATAAATTTTACGGCTATAATAATTAATAAATGAACTAAAATACTTTGTTATAATATATAAATGATTCTTCAATTAATATTAATTAATTAATAAATTAATAAATTAATTAATTAATGGGAAAAATGTCAAAAAGTACCTGATAAAATTTATTTTTTCCAAAACATACCTAATAAAAAATTTTCTTTTCAAAAGAGTACCAAGTAACGGCTGAGGTTAAGTTTTCCATTATCATTTTTGCCTATCTTTAAAAAATACCTAATAAATTTTTTTTTTAAAATAATACCTAATAAAATTTTTCTTTTCAAAAGAGTACCTAATAAAAGTTTTTTTTTCAAAAGAGTACCATGAACACAACATAATTATCCAATACAAACACAAAATCATATATAATCTTAGAACATTGTTATTGCCGACATGCAAAAACCTATGCTCCAACATTCCATGGAATGCCTCGTCACAAGCATTGGCCAACTTTTCAATTGGATAATCTTCTTCCTTCACCTTTTAGAAATATGCCAGGAAGACCTACAAAAAACAAGCGAAAGCCCGAGTTTGATGAGGGTAGAGATGGAAAGAAGAACAAGAATTTTGTTGAAATGGGCTTCAAGCAAAACAAGTGTGGGAACTGTGGAGGGCTTGGCCATTATAAGAAGACTTGCAAGAACCCATCATAGTATAACTCTACCAATTACATCATTATCCCCAGCCATTAGGTACTCTTTTGAAAAGAAAATTTTTATTAGGTATTCTTTTAAAAAGAAAAATTTTATTAGGTACTCTTTTTAAAGATGGACAAAAAAGATAACGGAAATCTTAACCCCAGTCGTTACTTGGTACTCTTTTGAAAAGAAAATTTTTTTATTAGGTATGTTTTGAAAAAAAAAATTTTACTAGGTACTTTAAAATTTTTTTTTTATTAGCTACTTTTAAACAATTTTTGCTTAATTAATTATACGAGTTGAAGAAAATGGTGAATGGTGGTGTATTTTTCCCAATGAGACCCTTGGATCTACAATTTAGTACTTCAGAAATGAGGTCATTCTAGTACATTCAACGTTTAACAAATCGTAGAATCTCAAACACGTCGGTGGCTAAACAAAGAGCCTCCTCTTTAAATTCTGCTACTATGTGCCCTTAACTTCATCTCTCTCCATTTCATGTTTTTCTTCATTCTCTCCAATCTGATGCCTGATCGTAGTCATTTCATATAATCAGTCGGTAAGATCTCTGTTTGTCCGCTATAATTCATTGTTCTATAATTTTTGCTTTTCCAAATCTTGATTTCTGCTTTTTCTTGGGCTAAACTTGTTGATCTATTGTAACCTTGAATCCCCTTTCAAAGGTATCTAGGTTGAATCACTTGAATGGTATTAGATCTTGATACCCCACCTTATAACTGAAAAACATATATAGAATTTTTTAGTTTCTTTTCGGTAGTTAGGCTAATTTCTGATCTGGGTTGCCAGATCCAACGTAATATTTGTTGATTTTGGCTCAAAGATGGGGTATTTAGGTAACTTTATGACCTGGGTAGCTGTTCTTTGTGTGATATTTAAATCTGTGAATGGGTTTTATCTCCCTGGTAGTTACCCTCATAAGTATGGAGTTGGAGATACCCTATCAGTAAAGGTTAATTCTTTGACCTCAATCGATACTGAACTGCCCTTTAGTTACTATAGCTTACCCTTCTGTAAACCCTCTGAAGGTGTAAAGGATAGTGCTGAGAATTTAGGTGAACTTCTAATGGGTGATAGGATTGAGAACTCCCCTTATAAGCTAAAGATGTACACAAATGAAACTGAGATATTTATGTGTAAAACTAGCCCCCTTTCAGCTGATGAGTTTAAGCTCCTGAAAAAGAGGATTGATGAAATGTATCAAGTGAATTTGATCCTTGATAATCTTCCTGCCATTCGTTATACCAAGAAAGATAATTTCTTGTTGAGGTGGACGGGTTACCCTGTTGGGATTAAGGTTCAGGATGCTTA
>NC_080058.1:21509405-21624405 GCF_026212465.1 Amaranthus tricolor
AAACTATCTTATACTTCTCCGAATAATAAGCTATTAAAAATGAGTGACAAAGAAAAACTGCTTGGAGGACTTATAGCGGGTATTCTGAGACTACTTCAACTCAGACTACACCAACTAATGTATATTCTGATAGCTTATGAGATAGTTTAGATTATTCTTATTCATTCAAACAAATCGAGTTTTAATATTTAATCAATTATCAAAAGTAGCAACATGATGCATTATTAAATAATAGTCTCATATATATATATATATATATATATATGTATATATATATATATATATATATATATATATATATATATATATATATATATATATATGTATATATATATATATATATATATATATATATATATATATATATATTATATATATATATATATATATATATATATATATATATATATATATATATATATATATATATATATATATATATATATATATATATATATATATATATATATATATATATATATATATAAACTAATTGAAATAAATTGATCTGCCATAAAATGAGCATACATCAATTAAAAACCCGACTATTAACTTATTTCGATATTGACCCGATCGATAGTTGTCCGTAACCGATAACTACTCGAAAAATAAAGCTCGAACCCGATTTGTGCCCGAAAAAACCGAACTAATGTAAGATCGATGACAACCCGAGCTCGATTGACACTCGACTCGAATTTCAACCGATAACAAACCGGTTTGAACCCGATAATGCGAACAACCGTTGTTAAACCGACCCGTAACTAACCGATCTGACCCGAGTATGACCCGTTGTTGTATACAACCGAAAATTTACCGATTCGAAAACCAACCGAGCCGAATTACAACCGTCCGAAACCGACCCTTTGACCCGAATGAACACCTCTAATTTTGATAAACAAATACATAGCAATGTATAGTGGTGACTTATGGTGACTTTTAGGATTCCATATTTATGGTGACTTAATTTGTGTTTTTAATACCCTTATTAATACACACATTAATTTATATCATAATTCTATACATTAACTGATCTAATGAGTATTCTATACTATTGTTTGCCTATTGCCTCTGTTTAATGTAGTGTACATGTGATTCTCCTTATAGTCGTTCAGGATGAAGGAATCCCTTAACCAAATGAATTATAAGATTTTTATTGTATTGAGGGCAAATATTTAAGAGAAAAAATAAAAATTAAATTATACCAATAAAGGTAAAGGTAAATTTAAAAGGGATGAGAGATAAAGAATATAATTGTACGAAGAAGATGAAAAGAAAGAAAGATGATCAACTTTATTTTGGGGAGAAGGAAAGAAATATTTTCCCTCCATCGCGCAAGGGTAAATATTTACCCAAAGTGAGTGGACTAGTCCTTCTATTTTTTCTTTGCCATAATATAATTATGTTCAACTTTGACAACAATAACATTCACTTAGTTTTCTTCTGAAATAACCTTGTTTTTTTACTTTAATTTTTATTTTTCCTATAAATATATACTTCTAATACAAGCATAACCTAAGAGGATCCAAGTAAATTAAAAACTCAACATTCACTTGTTCATGATAAGTTTTTTCTTTTTTTCTATTTTTTATTTTGAAGTGATTGGTGAACTAAGATATTGTTTGATACATCTCAATGTAAAGATTATTAATTTTTACTTTTTATAATATTTTATTATGTATAATAAGAGATATTAAACATTAAATAAGTGTATTGGATAGCGTGAAAAAGTAAATGGGATATTTTTAGTGGAATGGAGGTAGTAGTATATTTTAAAACTATACAAGTACTAAAAATTAAAATATCAATATTAGTTGCTATAACAAAACAGAAGAATTATAACTTCCAAGCAATATGTTCATTTTGATTAGCTAATCAAATAAAGAACATTAATGAGGGATAGACCGCAAACCAGGAAAAAATAGAGTAGTTCAAGTCACACTATAACCAAGGAAAGAAAGAAATGGAAATCCACAAAAATAGACAGTGTCATACTCATCATCCATTCTTATCTTTCTCTCCCTCTACTTCTGCTTCTGTGTTTACACTAGTGATTTTCACATTTAGTTTTTGATTACCAAACTACCAATATCTAATTACTAATTACCAATTAGCAATTAGCAATTACTAATCATAGTAAATTAATTCCCCAAACTCTCAGAATACCTGTTGATTAGTCAAGAGGGTCATTTGTTATTTAATCTACTACTATAATACAAGTATATCATCTATGAAAAGTCTTAATTTAGAACAAGTGGCTGTATTGTTGCTTACTCAAGCCATTTAATCTATTAGGAATACCAAGATATTAAAATATTAGTGTAGATCTCATTCAACACTTGCTTACCACTAATTGAACAACTACCCCTCCTCCAATTCCAATATCTTTGCATATTTCAACATATACCATATTTATTGCTGAAACCCGGCACAACTAAATTTCACCCAGAAAATATACTTGTATGAAATTAAACAAGATCATATAATGTCAGAGCCATAATCCCAAACCCAAAAGGTTGGGGTCGGTTAATATTAAATAAGATCTTAATTTGGTGAAGAAAGGAAGGAGAAGAGAAAATGGCAGGAGGATCAATTGGGACAAAAGGGGTTGCAAAAGAAAGAGCAAAGGAATATCAAGGAAAAGTCACTTCATATGTTATCATTGCTTGCATTGTTGCTGCTGTTGGTGGCTCCTTGTTTGGTTATGACATTGGTATTTCAGGTACGTTTGTCTTTTTTTATTAATTTATTTATTAGTACAACTTTTTACTTCTGAGTTCCAATCATTTAATCATCAGAATCCAATTCTTCTTTTATGCTTTAAATCCATGTGTGCTATTGATTATTGTCATCATCATCATTCATGATTCATTTTACCCAGATTTTCAACTGTCTGAGGATATATGGTTAGCTTTTTAGACATTCTTTTGGGTGAAAAGTTGGATCTTTTGCAGTCCCCACCAACCTCTCATCCTTCTCAAAACTATAACTTTGGGTTTCTGCCTCATAATTTGGTACTGCTATCTAATTTCAGACTTTCCTAATTTAGAAATATTTTCCCAATAATCTTTTTTAATCCAGAGGTAAGGCCAAAAAATATCCTACAGGTAAGGAAGTTGAATTAATTCTCCTTGTAGTTAATTAGAATTAAACACTAGTATGTTACAACTAGAAGGATAAGAGTCAAAGCCTTCAACAATATATCACTCTAATTCCTATGTTCAATTGTTAAATATTATAAGAGACTAAAAAGTTCAAATGTTAAATAATTATTTTCAAATTTTTGTAAACATTGTAAATATAGAAAAGGTAGTAACTTGGCCAAACTAAACAGAAAAAGGAAGTGAAGAATAGTTAGCATATTCCCATTCACTATTGGAGCAAATACTTTCAGATTACAGCATCCTCTATTTTGTAAATATTGGCGAATACTACCATAGATTACAAGATAATAGCGCTAGTACTGCTAATTTTGTCGTAGATTCCCAAATTCATATGATTTTCTGACATTTTTAGAAAGTGCACAAATCACAATCATTCCAACCTTCTAAATCAGTGAGCTTTGCACATGTTTTTAAATAAATAATGATAAAGTTGTTATTGGGCTGTTAACAATAGCACCCGCCTTAGAGGAGAGTTGACTGCACATAAATCTGTGACAACCAACTAGTAATCGGAGGAGTAACACATCTATTCAACATCTCTCTAATTCATAGATGTGGCATAACATGTGGGCTATTTTTGCAATAAATGATGAAATTGTTAACTTCAATTTGTTACGGATGATCAGGAGGTGTAACATCCATGGATGGGTTTTTACAGCATTTCTTTCGTGGAGTATATGAGAAGAAAAAACATGCTCATGAAAACAACTATTGCAAATTCGACAACCAAGGCCTTGCTGCTTTTACTTCTTCTCTCTACCTTGCTGGCTTAGTTGCTTCTCTGGTTGCGTCCCCAATTACTCAGAACTTTGGCCGTCGAATTACCATTATCTGCGGTGGAATTTTCTTTCTTATTGGGGCTGCTCTTAATGCTTCTGCAAAGAACCTTGCCATGCTTCTCTTGGGTCGCATCATGCTTGGTTTTGGCATCGGATTTGGAAATCAGGTTCAGCCCTCATTCTCTTCGAATATTTTACTGTTATCATATCCCAAGTCATAACATCACTTTAATTTTAGGCAGTGCCTCTCTATCTTTCTGAAATGGCGCCAACGCATATACGAGGCGGTGTGAACATGATGTTTCAACTAGCGACAACACTAGGGATCTTCACAGCAAACATGATCAACTATGGAACATCAAAACTGGAACCTTGGGGCTGGAGGCTCTCACTCGGCCTAGCAGCTGTTCCAGCAACTTTGATGACCATCGGAGGAGTACTTGTCCCTGAGACACCCAACAGTTTGATTGAGCGAGGATGGAATGACAAAGGCCGCAATGTCTTGGAAAGGATCAGAGGGACAGAAAATGTGTCTGCAGAGTTTCAGGACATGGTTGAGGCAAGTGAATTTGCTAAATCAATCAAGCACCCATTCAGAAACATCCTTAAGCGCAGGAACAGGCCACAACTGATCATGGCCATCTTCATGCCTACGTTTCAGATTCTGACAGGAATAAATTCAATTCTATTTTACGCTCCTGTCCTTTTTCAGAGTATGGGTTTTGGTGCAAATGCCTCTCTCTACTCCTCTGCCCTCACTGGAGCTGTGCTTGCTTCCTCGACATTGATTTCAATTGCAACTGTTGACCGATTAGGAAGACGGGCTCTGCTTATCAGTGGCGGAATTCAGATGATCACTTGTCAGGTTAGTGTCTTGAAACAGATGATGAATTCCCTGGTGACAGTTTTAGAGATAAACTGACAGCTTCAAGTATTTACCTTTTTTAAGGATATAATATCACATAGCATAATAATTGAAATCTGATATCGAATTCTGAATATATTTTAAATCTTTATGCATCATTTATATCCGTGTACGACTCCTCTTACTGCAGCTACTAACTTTCATCGTTGCACAGGTGATTGTGGCAATAATATTGGGGATAAAATTAGGAACAGTAGGGGAGCTATCAAAGGGTTACTCTGTCATAGTGGTGATTGTGATATGCCTATTTGTATTAGCCTTTGGGTGGTCTTGGGGACCCCTAGGATGGACAGTCCCCAGTGAGATATTCCCACTGGAAACGCGGTCAGCAGGGCAGAGTATAACAGTGGCAATCAATCTTCTCTTCACATTCATAATCGCTCAATCTTTTCTCGCACTACTGTGTCACCTTAAGTACGGAATATTCTTGTTCTTTGCTGGGTGGATCACCGTCATGACCATCTTTGTGTACTTGTTCTTGCCAGAGACGAAGGGTGTCCCCATTGAGGAGATGATCCTGTTGTGGAGGAAGCATTGGTTCTGGAAGAGAATAATGCCCCAAGAACCTGAAATCAACGGTAGCACAAATGCAACCGGTGTTGCGTATACTACTGCATAGTTATTGTAGACTGATTTATTTTGTATCTTTGAAGTATTTTTCCACCCTATATTGCTAATCTCTTTGGGGTTTAAACTTGCACATCTTTCCCAACAAGAAATAGCTACAACCAAAACTTCCTCACCTAAACTCAATAGTGAAAACCGTTAAATAAGTGTTCTTAAGCACAATTTCCCCACTTACTTTGTAGGGATTTGTTTTTTGGGGTCTCTTCGTCCACATTTCTTCAACTCTTTCTTTGGAGGGGTACGAATATGTTTGGTTTGTTTTCCTCCTTACAAACCCTACCACAGTGCCACTAAGCGCAAGAACGGGCTATAATGGTATGGTATGGTAAGCATATTCAATTTGTCGCCCATTCTTCTTTTCTAAAATATGTTCCATGCAGAAGATCTTCCAATGTTGCTGTCACTGTGGGAATGCATGAACTTTCAATAACATTCCTTTACTTGAACACCATTTAATGACTCACACCAAAGGTGTGATTCAGTGGGGTCGAATATATGTAATCCTACCCTTATTGGTGATAAAAATAACAATAAAGTTGTTTTTGAGTAACTCTTAGCATCAAACATCATGTATAATTT
This sequence comes from Amaranthus tricolor, assembly GCF_026212465.1. Lineage (NCBI taxonomy): Eukaryota > Viridiplantae > Streptophyta > Magnoliopsida > Caryophyllales > Amaranthaceae > Amaranthus > Amaranthus tricolor. The sequence goes on from NC_080058.1 coordinate 21,515,477, forward strand.
CACATGAATAAAAAGTATACATAGCTTAATGAGTCATTTTACACAATAGTCCATTATAATCTGAAACTAAAATTAGAATGTATTGCACCTAGGGTTGGGCATGGATCTTGGATCCTAAAGGTCTAGACCCGATTTGACCCTCATTTTAGGCTCTGGATCCACCTTATTTGACCCTATGGGTCCAGTGTGGGGTCCAGTGTGGATATGGGTGACCTTAGGGTTCGGGTTCACACGTTTGAGACCCAGATTCGACCCATAGACTCGTTTATATCTTTTTTTAAATTATATATTAGCGATCACATTATTTAATTGTTTGATTTGAAACTTTATTGTATTTATAATTTAAAAATAAAAAGACTTGATGAATATTTCGTTTTAAGAACACAAATGCAAGAAGATCTTTGTTAGTATACAGTATTAGAAGATCCTTATTAATTGAAAATATATAAATAATTTAATAAGAATAGATGAAAATATTGATATCTTTTTAAAAATTTCAGGATAAAATAAAATATTATTTAAAATCTAGAACTAGATGTAGACCAGCCAAGTTCGAGTCTAAATTTTTCAGACCCTATGGATCAAGGTTTGGGTCTGGGTCCAATAAGAAAATATGGCCTGCATCTGGGCAGAGTCTGGAGAGGAAAAAAAAATCAATCCATACCCCATAAGAAGGATATGACAAAAAAGTCAATCAGCTCTAGAAAGATCCTCAAAAAAGAGGCTTCTTGCAAATATCCATAAATCTACATTTTACATTATAAGCTTGACCCTAAATAATAATTTACAAATAAATCTAAAAGAATATATATTAAAGTATCAAACTAATTAAAGAAGAACAAATAAAAATGATCAATATATGAAAAGCAAAGAAGCAGAACATCATATAAGTTGAAAGTATCAAGAGCAACTTTGTAATTATTTTTATGTCATTAAAATCAGCCATCACTTCGGCAAATATTCAGCCATCATTTTGACAAATATGGCTATAGTATGACTTCATAATTAATAATTTCTCCGTTCTAAATTACTTTTTCCATTCTAAATTAGTTGCAACATTAAAAAAATAGCACTATTCATTTATCACTTTTAATTTGTGATTAATTTTTAATCTATAAGTTAAAACATAATCAAGGCGATATCTTGTTTGATTTGTCTCATTACAAAGATTATTAATATTAAATTTTTATAATTTTTTGTTATATGTAATTAGAGATATTAAGAATTGAATTAGTGTACTAGACTGCGTCAAAAAGTAAATATTGCAAGGAGGAAGTATGAATGTCTTCTTTAAGAATGTTATAAAACTTTATTGACTATAGTAATCAAACATGGCGTATCATTTGGATATTAGACAAGTAGGGTTATCCTTTATATTTGGATGCTTCACGCAGGGGCGGATCCACTAAAAAAATGTGATGTCAAAATTTTGTTTTACAAATTACAATCACTATTTATTTATTTATTTATTTATTTATTTGTGGGAAATTTCATGTGGTAACTCCGAGGTATTGGGTTTTCCACGTGTTAACCAAAGTTTTTTAAACATCCACGCGGTAACTCTTAAGTTTACCCAAATTATTTTCCGTGACCTTTTTACCCTAAAACATTTGAAAACTTTAGTTTAGTAAGATTGAAGCTTGCACGTTGCGGAAGAATTCGAAAACCCTTTATTTCCCGAATTCAACTCTCTCATTATCACATTTCCTTTTATTTAACCCTAATTCTCCTAAATCCCTAACTCTAAATCCTCAAATTTGAAACACAAAATCAATAAAACCCATCTTTAAAGATCACAAAATCGAATTCTCAACTAAAAGAATAAAAATATAAAAAAAGTCCAAAAATCATATAACATAAAAAAATAATAAAAAAAAAACTTACTTGAGAGAATCTAGCAGATAGTTTAAAAGGGAATAATCCGATAAATGGTCTAAAATGGGCATTTTGCATAAAACTTTGTCTGCACGAAAGATTTGGTCTTTGAGTTTGTAAAGTAACATCCATGGCTGCTCTTTGCTTGCTTTCTTCTCAAAGTTTCTTCATTTGCATTAAAGACTCTAAAAACTCACCTCTAATTAGTGTTCATTCATTGAAATTTTAAAATTAAAAAAAGTAAAAATTAAAAAGTATTTATTATAATAAATTTCATTTATTTATTGTTTATCTACAACTTTATTTATACTTTTATCCCGTTTAATTAAGAGCTTGATTTTGTGATTTTTGGAGATAGGTTTCATTGATTTTATGTTTTAAATTTGGGAATTTAGGGTTATTAGAAAAATTATGGTACAATAAGAGAAAAGTGATGTTGTGAGAGTTGAATTGGGAAAATAAGGGGTTTTTGAATTTTTCAGTTGTGTGCATGCTTCAGTCTTACTAAACTAACTTTTTAAAATGTTTTTTGGGTATAAAGGTTATGGAAAATGATTTGAGTAAACCTCAGGGTTACTGCGTGGATTTTTAAAAAATTTGATTACCTTAGGGGAAACCCAATACCTTAAGGCTACCATGTGAAATTTCACTTTATTTATTTATTTAAATTAAACATATAAAATTACTTTTATATCTCGTTGACTTTTATCTCTGTTAACCTTGACCCTTTGTTGACCTTGACTTATAGTCAAGTGGCTTATAAGACTTTCAAGCCTTTGCTTGCCGACCTAGTAAAACTACCAGCAATCTTAATTGCTGGTCCAACTCTACTCTTTTCCACTATACTCCATGTTGATAACCGGTTTCTAGCACGTCGTTAATACTAAAATCCTAGTTATACAAACAATATTTATAATCACCCTAATACTACTATAGCGAGTGTAATGGTAAGTCGGGGGTCGAACCACAAGGACAAGAGATGTTAGACTAAAGACTTGGTGTGGGAAGGTTATATGGGAGGTTGGTTGGTGGGTGACTAAACTAATGACTAGAATAAAGAGCTAAACTAAACAATGAAGGAAAAGCGGGGACTAGAATAGGTCCACCCTAAGACGGTCTATTGGAAATAAAGATAAGCTAGGTCAAGGGAGTTCGAACGATAATCAATCAAGACACTCTAGATTTCGAGAGAAAGTTGGTAACCCTATAAGGCACGCAAACGACCTATAATCGTCCTATGTCTCTCTAGGAGTGGCAGGACAAGATTTGAATTGAATATCTATCAACAACCATCATCAACCTCAACCCTAATCCTAAACATTAAAGACAAGACCATACCTAGGGTTTCTCTAACCTAAAACCCCTAAAGGAACTACTCTAACATACTAGAAACAAAAGCAATGAACAAAGAACGCATCAAAAGCAAGAAAACAATAAAGAAAGCATTAAAGGAATTGAAAGACAATAAAGAAATAATTCTACACTTGGAAAGCAATGGAGGAAAGCATAAATGAAAACAAGAAAGACATTTAAGCATAAAAGAAATATAAACTTAGATAAAGGAAGTAGATGAAACCATAAATGAAGAACTACAAATCTATATTAGGGCAAATTCTAGAGAAAGCATTAAAGGGGTTGATGTTCTAAAATGAGGCACAAAGGTACTCAAACTAGGCATCCCCTATTATTTCAAATAGAAGGGGTATTTATAAGCTAAGGAACAAAAGGGTTAAAAAGTCCTAATAGCTCTCGAAGTTCAGCTCGTAAAGAAATAGAAATATGCAGTCTGGGGGGTCCATTCGACCGAATTGAAGGACCATTCGACCAAATGGGGCTCCATTCGGGGTTTCCAGCAAATCTGAGCACGTTTCCTTGGAGTTTGAAGCTATTCACCCGAATTGAAAAGTCATTCGGCCGAATCATGTCCCATTCGACCAAGTGGTGATGTGATTCGGTCGAATCTCCCTGTTTCTTGGTCCAATTGATTCTTTTGAAGTCCTAGATGATTTTCGGGCTTTGCGGGGACCTTGGGGATGACTTGGAATTCTTGGGAAAGCTTCGGTACGTGTGTCAAATCTTCGATCAAAGCATCTAAGTCTCGTACGCAACATAAATACCTTGAAATCTCTGAAAATACCTGAAACTACCTCAGAACGCCATGGAGACAAAAGCAAGGAAAAATCATGCGTAAAGTGTATAGAATCATTCTAAAATGCGAGACTCGACACTACAATGAGGAGATAAATTTGCTCTAAAAACGAGCACATCAACTCCCCCAAGCCTAACCTTTGCTAGTCCCTAGCAAAAGAACTAGCAGGGTAACATGAAAAGGCGGGGCAAAAACAAAATTGAACTACAAAATACAATAAAGCCTAAGACTCACTTTCGTTGGAATCGCGGTCGCACTTAGCACGTACGACAAGCCCTTTAAACCCCTAGGTCTCCCATAGAGGACGAGTAAGGTCTCGTGAGGGTTGTCAGAAGGAAACCCAAAAATCCAATACAAACATACATGGTGAGTGGAAATCAAAGCAACGCAAGCTGTGCACGAGCAATACTCTTCTCTAGCCATCGGTGTGCAAGTACAATGGTCTCAAAAGAGCGTAATACCAAGAAGAATGACCAATTCCATGGACTTGGGATCACAAGGTAAGCTACAACACAGGCTATGCCACCCACTACCTAGAGAGGTCACACGTCTACGCTCCCCGGGTTATTTCTCAAAAGATGTAAGAAATATGCAATGACGCTCATGTGTTTGATTATGGTTCGTGTTTTGCTCATAATCATCCGACTAAAGATGAGTCGGGAATCAAAAACCTAATAGGGGTAAATCATGGGGATTGTGTCATATCTAACTCCAGCACAGAACAAACTAATCAAACCAAGTCGAACAGGTTAGCGAAGGGTTGTAACGTTGGCTTAGGGTGAAGGTGGGATATATTCGGGAATGTGGTGCTAAGTAGAGGATAGCAAGTGACTCTAAACATAACAGCCACAAACATCTCATGACAAACCAATAAACACTATATCCAACAACTATATTTACCCAAAAACCTCATGTAAGCACAATGATCTCCATCATCAAACACCATCAAAAAATTTAAATTTAATCACAACATATGTTTCCAAGCTCATCTCCCAAATGAAATAATAACCTACTCACTCAAATGAACACATATGTGTAAATCTCGATAAAGAACAAGAGGAGCGTCTCCTCACTGATAGAACATGTATGAATAATCTTTATAATAAGCACGAGAGGATGAAGGGAGAAACAACATGAGCCAGATAAAAATGAATAGAGTCATACAAAACCAACAACCAATATCATAACCAAAAGCCCACAAATCACTGTAAGACACAACAACCCCACCATAACTAAGTTATCCTCTAGGTAAAAAGAGGGAACATTTGGCTCATGTGGAGGTTAAATAATGTGGCAACAAAAGAAAAGGAAAAGGCAAAAACATGGCTTAACCTAAAGTCAAATTACCTGAAAGGTAGGCTATTTGGCTATGTAGCTTAATTCTAGCGAATGTGTTATCATCCTTGGTCTTAGGAAAAGTCAACTATGCTAGAGAAGAACCGACACAATACTTAGATCCCCTAACTAGCACTCAAAATAAATGGAACACGCAAGGAGTCCAAAAAGGCTCAATCCTCACAGGCTAGTCGAAATGTGCCTCTAAAGGTAGTCATCCAAGCCACCAAACAAGCAAACCAAGATCCCCTAAGCTATGTGGAAGATAGTCAGACACTTGGTCCTAAAACAGGCACAGGGCTAGGAAAATATGAGTATGCATAAGACCACAGATGTACATACTAGGAGCTTGCATGCTAGTTTCGCAACTCAACCATTTTATTGAAAACAAAACATGAATATGCAATATATACAACATGTCATGAATGCAAGGTGAATATGCAAAATGTATACAAAATAATATATGCAATGCACTAACTTAGAACTACATGAAACTAAATGCACAAGCAAACGGCTAATAGTGATAATAATGTTGCCTAACTCTACTCCCCCAAGCCAAAGCCTTTGCTAGTCTTTAGCAAAGAAGGAGAGAAAAGAAAAACATGAATCGTCTAAAACCATGGTCAACAAGATCGTCACAATACCCAACACAAACACATACTAGTCAATAATAAAGAGAAAAGATGGTCATACCTAGGCTAGGAGGGCTCTCACTCCTAGCACTACCATTACCACCATCAAAGTGGTCTAAGAACTCTCCGCTTCTCGAAAGAAGTGGAGGCAAGAAGCGCAAGGCTAGAGCAATTGCCTCCCCCAAGTTAGGGTGAAGCTATATTCTTCATTTTGATGCATTGCTCTTACGAGCCTTCTACCTCCTCTTTCTCACCCTCTCGGGACCATTAGCATTGACCCTCTCAACATCATGAAATCAATCACAAACAAACCTATTGGAGGATCAATGCTTATGGTAGTTTGGATCTGCAAGTACTAACAGAAAAAACTACAAACCAAACGTGAGCACTGACTAGCAAAAATGCAATGCAATGAAGGAAAACAAAAATGAAACAAAAATAATATTTATAGTTGGGTTCCCTCCCAACAAACGCTTCTTTAAGGTCTTCAGCTAGACCTAACTCACTATATAGTGAGTCAAACTCCGTAGGAGTTTGTCAAACCTCACTCCCTACAACATCAGAAGTTGGGGAGTGGAAGAGGGAGAGAAGAAAGAAGAAAAGAAGAAACAGAACAAAGATCGACTTTTCATAACGAGAAAGGAAGAGCGAACAAAGGGAGGGGGGGAGGGAAGCAAGCGGCAAGGCATCAAAAGTATCAAGTTGAGCATGATGGAGGGTGATGGGAGGCATCTCACAATGACTGAAAGGTGTAGGGTGAGACTCAACAGAAGGCACACGAAGGGTATGCACTTGAGACTTCTCAATCAAGGGCATGTCTACCTTTAAGTCATTGGGTTCACTAGCTAGATCATCATGCACATATGTGAGGGATTCATCATGGTGAAGTACACAAGGCACCTCAATAAGAGCCTCACCGGTAGGTGGTGCATCAACACAAGGAACGGGAGAGTCATGATGCAAAAGTGTGGGGAATGTAAACTCCTCCCAACTAAACTAATGACTAGAATAAAGAGCTAAACTAAACAATGAAGGAAAAGCGAGGACTAGAAAAGGTCCACCCTAAGACGGTCTATTGGAAATAAAGATAAGCTAGGTCAAGGGAGTTCGAACGATAATCAATCAAGACACTCTAGATATCGAGAGGAAGTTGGTAACCCTGTAAGCCACGCAAACGACCTATAATTGCCCTATGTCTCTCTAGGAGTGGCAGGACAAGATTCGAATTGAATATCTATCAACAACCATCATCAACCTCAACCCTAATCCAAAACATTAAAGACAAGACCAAACCCAGGGTTTCTCTAACCAAAAACCCCTAAAGGAACTACTCTAACATACTAGAAACAAAAGCAATGAACAAAGAAAGCATCGAAAGCAAGAAAACAATAAAAAAAGCATTAAAGGAATTGAAAGACAATAAAGCAATAAATCTACACTAGGAAAGCAATAGAGGAAAGCATAAATGAAAACAAGAAAAACATTTGAGCATAAAGGAAATGTAAACTTACATAAAGGAAGTAAATGAAAGCATAAATGAAGAACTACAAATCTATATTAGGGCAAATTCTAGAGAAAGCATTAAAGAGGTTGATGTTCTAAAATTAGGCACAAAGGCACTCAAACTAGGCATCCCCTGTGATTTCAGATACAAGGGGTATTTATAAGCTAAGGAACAAAAGGGTTAAAAAGCCCTAATAGCCCTCGAAGTTCAGCTTACAAAGAAATAGAAATACGCAGTCTGGGGAGTCCATTCGGCCGAATAGAAGGACCATTCGACCGAATGGGGTTCTATTCGGAGTTTCCAGCAAGTCTAAGCACGTTTCCTTGGAGTTTTGAAGCCATTCGCCCGAATTGGAAAGTCATTCGGCCAATCATGTCCCATTTGACCGAATAGTTATGTGATTCGGTCGAATCTCCTTGTTTCTTGGTCCAATTGAATCTTTTGAAGTCCTAGATGGTTTTTGGGCTTTGCGGGGACCTTGGGGATGACTTAGAATGCTTAGAAAGGCTTCGATACGCGTGTCTAATCTTCAATCAAAGCATCTAAGTCTCGTACGCAACATAAATACCTTGAAAACTTTGAAAATACCTGAAAGAACCTCAGAACGCCATGGAGAAGAAAAAAAGGTAAAATCATGCGTAAAGTGTGTAAAATCATTCTAAAACGCGAGACTCGATACTACAATGTGGAGATAAATGTGCTCTAAAAAAGATCACATCACATGTCACCCATGATCCTCCTAAAATAACCTCCCACTATTCTCCATCATTCAACATAATAACATATGATTCCTTTATCAAACTAATAAAAAAAACTTTTACAGAATTTATTAACTCTAAACTTCCATATTACATACCGTTACTCTACTCAAATTATACTCATTATACTCCCAATCGACATACAAAATAACAAATTAATAATATCAATTAATATCTCGATAATCATTAATCTTGCATTCGTTATACTATCATATCTTGATTTTTGTCTGCACAACTGACTTGAGCTTCGGAGAGGCTTTCTAGGAGATCAACCCCGGGTAAGGCTAACGTGTTGTAATGCAGGAATTGAAGTTTGTTTCGTAGTAGGTTCATATTACACATCCAGATCTTGCAATTGACTTCGGTAATGCTTCATCTCCAGATAGTATATAAGTCTTTTGATTATTCAGGTTTTATACTGAAACAGTTTGGTGCCGTCTGTTGGAAAGTGTTATAAATACTTAACTTCAACAAAAATCCATGACTCCTAAGAAGAATTCTACTCAAACTGCTACCGTGCACGACACAGATACATATACTTCAGTGGGTCACGCAAACAATCAAGCCGTGAACCACAAGGATTTGAACATACTGGCACAAAATATCACCAATGCCATCATTGAACAAATCCGTGCCATTATAAGCTCCAATAACGATGTCCCTCAGCAGTAGGTATTGTTCGACATGGCTGATCAGATAAAGAATCTAAGAGAAAGTGGACCATGGTGAAAATGTCTCCATTCCCCAAAAATCTAATGATTGTGAGATAAAATTCCAAACGGAGAAACAAGAAGCGAAGAGAAAGATCCAAACTCCGAAAGAGTTTGAGCAAAAGCTACTGGGATGAACATGGTGAGTTTAAGTTAAAGACTCAGGACGCTAGAAAGCACCTAGAAGGAAAGCAGAAAACACAATCAGAAAGTGTCCAATCTTTTTTGGGCATGAAGTAGTATGAGAAGAAGATGACGCGCTTACTAGATTTAGCCTCCTAACAAGCCCCTTCAAAACTCCATAGGATGATTTTAGCCGAGGAGGCCCAAGCGAGGCCCCTATGTTTTTGAGTTTCCCGCTATCCGCTGCAATCTTAGCCACTCAAACCCAACAAAGATCAAATTTTCCAACATAACAGTCTTTGATGGAACTACATGTTCTGAAGAATATATTGCAGCTTATAAAAATATGATGCTGTTGTACACTACGAATGCCTCCTTATTATGTAAGTTCTTTCCATCCACACTTACTGGATTTGCGTTGATATGGTACACTTCGCTTCCAGTTGGAAGCATCAATACATTTTCCCAACTGGAGGCAAATGGGACACTTTGTAGCCTACAAAAGGTAAGAAAAATTAAACTTTCACCAACTAAGTATAACACAATTAGAAGGAGAGTATCTCTCCGTGTACTTGAAAAAATTTCATGACGCTATAATGGACGTGATGGACTTGGAAGAATCAGTTGCCCTATCATCCCTAATCAATGGGATAAGGACCCTCAAACTAAAGTTCCAATTGGTTGAGAATCAAGTAAAGATGTATGTAGAAGGGATGAAGTAATGTCAAATCTAGGTCACCGCCTTTGATATATGTCAGACACACGATTCCAAGAAGTAGAAACACGACAAGAGGGATCAAGGACCTTCTCATCATCCTTCGAAATCCCACTGGGAACAAGAATACTCATCTAGAAGGGAAAGAGGTTATCCTCCTTGTCACTATGGTCCAACTTCTGAGATCAGGCCTCCTAGATCAAGACAATTCTATACAATGGAAGGAGAATCAAGGACGAGAAATTTGCGTGATGAAGGTAATGATCCTCGATTAAACAAAAATAGGAAAGATATCTTTTATGCCATCAAGGATGAACTTCCAATGCCACCTCCCACTACAACTTCTTTCGATCCTTGCAACTATAATTTGTGGTGCAATTATCATAAAGAATATGGTCATACCTTGTCATAATGTAGGGAACTCAAACGTGTCTTGCATCAACTTGTTGAAGAAGTGAAATTGGAAATGTTCGTGACTCGGAAGGAGTATGGTTCCCAAAATGAACATGAAAGGAGACCATACCATCCGAGGCATTGGTCTCCCAAAGGTGAAGACATAAAAGATAGTTCAAATAATACTCAAGCAATTATCAACATGATAGGTTGCGGATTTTCAGAAGAATACTCTACCATTAGAGCTGCAAAATTTAGTGTCCCTACTTTACTCAAAAGGCCCCCAAAATCCACTTCAAGAGGTCCTGTGATGAAGTTTGGTGGTAACAAACCCATATTAATCCTTTGGTGGTAACAATCAACATATGCCAGATGAAATTTAGGCAGGTACTCATTGATACTGGAAGCACTGCTTATCTCATTACCATGGATTCCCTTAAGCAGATGAAGTTTGAAGAGAAACATTTACAGCCCTTTGATAAACCACTGATTGGCTTTTCAGGTAACCAAGTCATACCTCTTGGAACTATCATACTTCTTGTAAGTATTGGGAAAAGAAACAATTACAAGACCATGCCCAATTCGCTTCACCGTCGTTGATCTCCTCTTTTTATACAACGCAATCATGGGGCTTCCCCTTATAAACAAGATCAAAGTTGTTATTTCACCTTATCAACTCTTCCTGCAGTTTAACCAAGACGATGGAAGAGCTGGAATCCTCATTGGGGATCATAAGGCAGCCCATCAATGCGTTAAAGCATGATGGTGCCCCTGGAGTATCTCCTAAGAGGAAGAGAGAAGAAGAGAATCACTAATTTGTTAAGAGTGTATACTTGAACACTATAAACATTCATGAAAGGCCTCAACCCGTTGAAGAACATGAAGAGGTTTCTTTGAAGGAAAAAATATCAAAGTGGGAGAAAACCTCACAGAAGTAGTGAGACGCGATGCCTTGGCAACCATTACTGAGTTCCGTGATATCTTTGCTTTCCCTGTGGAGGAAATGCTCGGAATTCCACCAAGTGTTATGTGTCACAAACTTCGCATACAACCTAGCTATAATCCTGTAAAACAAAAGCTGGGTCATCAGGGCAAAGAAAGAATCAGAATCAAAGCAGTTAAAAAGGAAGTAAGCAAGCTGCTGAAAGTCAGATTTATTAAGAAATACCAATACTTTGATTATCCGGAAATGCAATGGCAAGTGGAGGATGTGTGTTTACTTCACTGATCTCCACAAAGCATGTCCAAAGGATGATTATCCTCTTCCTAAGATTGATCGCCTTGTATACTCAACAGTGAGACATGCGCTTCTTAGTTTTATGAATGCTAATGTGGGTTATCATCACATGCCTTTGCCAGCTGAAGATCAACCTCAGATAGCATTCATCACCAATGATGGAGTATACTACTATTGGGTTATGCCTTTCGGGTTAAAAAATGCGAGTTCCACTTACCAAAGGATGGTAAACAATGTCTTCAGTTCCCAAATAGGTAGAAACTTGAACGTTTATGTGGATGACATGATCACAAAAAGTGGACAAGCAGCTGAACATGCTAGGGACCTACGTGAAACCTTTATGGCCTAGTTAGTTTGTCTATAATGACCTAAATAGTATCATTACCAGCTTTCGTTCTTAGCAATTCCAACCATGGAAATGTCGTCCCACATCCACACTAGAATTTTTAAAGGTTGTAATAACCCGACAGGTCTCCTATGCTTACTCTTGACCTTTTGACACGTTAAACACTTAGTAAAAAATTTTGCAATATTCTTCTTCATACCTGACCACCAAAACATGACTTTAAAATCTTGATACATCTTGTCTCCACCGGATGAACTGAGTATCTAGAATTACGAGTTTCTTTCAACAATTTCTTCTTTAAAAAGTCACACCCATCTGGTACTCACCACCGTCCTTTAAAATGAAGGCTACTATCTTTATCAACCGTAAAAACTTCAACTTTTCCTTCACTGAGCTATTCTCGAAATTTAATGAACTTGGGCTCTTCCAGTTGCTTAGCCATAATTTCTTCGAAGAATGTGGGTTGAATGGACAATGAACTCAACTTGGCTTCCAACTACTCAAAAGTAATCAATGACGAGACCGAGTGCTTCGATTTCCTGCTCAAGGCATTGGCAACAATATTTGCACGACCCTCATGACTAGCAATCTCCAAATCATAATCACTGATCAATTATAACCAACGTTGCTATCGTAAATTCAATTCAAACTGAGTGAGCAAATATTTTAAACTCTTATGTTCTGTAAAGATCTTGCAATTGACACCATAGAGATAGTGACGCTATATTTTTAATGTAAAAACCATAGCCGCTAATTGCAAGTCATGCGTTGGATAATTCACCTCATAAGTCTTCAACTGACCAGAAGCATACGCTACTACTTTCCTATTTTGCATCAACACACAACCTAACCCATGCTTGGACGTATCAGTTTAGACTGAATATTCTAAAGTTGGATCAGGTAAGGTGAACACTAGAGCTGTAGTTAACTTCTCCTTCAACAATTGAAATGCCTTTTCACACTCCTCGTTCCATTCGAACTTTTCTCCTTCTTCATCAAGGATGTTAGTGGATGAGCGAAGCGAAAAAAATCCTTCATAAAATGACGATAATACCCTGTCAAGCATCAGAAGCTTTGAATATCTGTAACATTTCGGGGTGTATGCCAGTCTCAAACCGCTTCAATATAGCTTAGCCGGATCTATGAAAATTCCCACCTTAGAAATAAAATGGCCTAGAAAAAAGCCATATGTTCTAACCAAAATTCGCACTTGGAGAACTTAGAGTACAACTTGTTTTCATGACTCTTAGAATATACTAAAATACATCAATAAACACCACCACACACTTGTGCAATTAAGCACAAAAATCTTGATTCATTAGTCCTATAAATGTTGCTGACGCATTAGTTAAACCAAAAGGTATCATTGTGAACTCAAAATGCTCATACCTCATTCGAAGCGCCGATTTATGAATATACTCCTCCTTAATACGTAACTGGTGGTAACCTAACCTCAAATCAATTTTGGACAAGATTCCTGCCCCTTGTAAGTAATCAAAAAAGGTCATTAATATGGGTTAATGTATACTTATTCTTACTAGTGAATTTATTGAGAACCCTATAATCAATACATAGGCGCATAGTTCCATTCTTTTACCTCACAAACAACACCAGGGCTCCCCAAGGAGAGACACTGGGCCTAATGTAACCCTTATCTAAAAGTTCCCTAGTTGAAATTTTTATTCCTCCATTTCCGTAAGAGCTATTCGATAAGGAGCCTTTGAAATTGGTCTTATCCCAGGCACCAAATAAATTGAGAAATCTAGGTCTCTATCAAGTGTTATACTTAGAAGCTTTTTTGGGACACATCTTTAAACTCACAATCTATCATTGGGGTCTACTTAGTGTTACTGTATGTTCCTCACAATCTATCATCGCTTTGTATTCACCCAACCAATCCATCCCTAGGATCACGTTTAAATCGTCCATTTCGAAAGAAAAAAAATCAGTTAAAAATTTTGTTTTTCCTATCCTAACTGCACTTTACAAAATAACACATTACAATGAAAGGTCTCTCCAAAAGGTACAACAACTTGGAAAGATGTTTTCTTAGGATTTTCCAGTTCTAAGTCCTTAATTGTAGACTTAGAAATGAAAGAGTACGATGCACCAGAATCAAATAGAACTTTAACAGACCTTGAATTGATGCAAAACATAACTGTGACCACATCGGACACTTGTGCTGCTTCCCTAGCATTGACTGCCTGATGTGCTCGTTTTAGATCACATTTATAACCTTATTATAGTGTCAAGTCTCGTGGTTTTATATTGATTTTATACACGTTACGTATGATCTTACGTAATTCGTATCTCCAAAGTGTTTTAAGGTCATTTCAGGTATATTCGGATATTTCGAGGTCAAATGGCGTGAGTTTGAGGCTTAGACACTATTATCAAAGTTTTAGTGTGCTTGTTGGAGCTTTAGCACGCATTGCAAGGCATTCCAAAAAGCCCGATGGAGTTCGAGAACCCAAAACTTTTTTTCAAAGCTGCTGATAACCGAATTAAGAGCCCTAGGTTTGGTCGAACCCAACCTAAGCTTGGCCAAATGAAACTTGCTGCAAGCCTCTGATATCGGCAAATCTAGAGAGATTCGGTCGAATGGCCCTGATTCGGTCGAATGAAGATTTTGCAAACCTATGGAATGGTCGAATGGGGAACAGCTTCGGGCGAATCAAAGTTACATTCGGTCGATTCCCATACTAGCTTTGGTCGAATGGGAAGTTGTCTCAACTTCAGTTTTTCCATGTTGCTCGAGATTCAGGCGAATCTAGGCCTCCTTCGGGTGAATGGACCCTGCTCTGCCGCGTGCAGCGATTTTTCTTAAGCCTTTCTCTTGGGCTATTTGGGGTACTTTAAAACCCTTATGTTTTAGAGACTATAAATCCCCCAATTCATGAAGAGCTCCTTATGCCTACTTTGAGAGACTCCATCAACTTAGAACATCAACTCTTTATTGCTTTTATTTTTATTTATACCTTATTATAGTTTTCAAGCTTTCTCTATTGCTTTCCATTACTTTCAAGCATTGTATTTTGGATTCAGGTCTTTCATTCAAGCACTTTATTTATGTAAGTTTCCTTTCTCTTTATGCTTTATTGTCATTTAATGCTTTCAAATAAGGTTGTTTGATTTCATTGCTTTCTTTATTGCCCTTGCTTCATTCATTGTTTTATAGAGTAGTTGTTGGTTTCATTTATTCTCTCTATTTTTTTCTTGTTGTGTTAATTTAAATTCTTCATGCTTTCATTAATGTTTTTGTTTTTTGCTTTTTGTCTAGTCATTTCTAGTATGTTTGATTAGTTTTCTTAAGGGTTTTGGTTTAGTGAAACCCTAGGTTTGGTGTTGTTTTTCTTGTGTTAGGTTAGGATTTGAGATTGTTGATGATTGGTTGATTGATATTCGATGTGATTCCCGTCCTATAGGAGACATAGGGCGATGATAGGTTGTTCGTGTGATTTATAGGGTCACAAACGTCCTTTCACCATCTAGAGTGTCTTGATTGATTGTTGTATGATTTCCCTTAACCTAGTGCGTTACGAGTTCAGGTATCTGTGTAATCATTCTTCCATGCCCCAACAGTCTAGACTATGTGTGGATGCACCACTTTTACTTGAGTCTAGCCGGCGACGCCAAAGATTGGTATAAATGCTTAGAGCCCAATCTCACTATGTGGGCTCAATTGAAGACGACTTTTCTCGAATGGTTTTATCCTACGGTTTGAACACAAGATTGGTGCAAGAAAATCGCGTCATTTACTCAAAAGGTTGATGAGAACCTCAATGATACTTGGAGTAGGTTTAAAAAGATGATCAAAGCTTGCCTCCATCATGAGTACGAGGAAAATCACCTAAACACCTTTTTCCACGATGGTCTCAATGACGCCACCAAGGCACTTCTTGATTTGGTAGTTGGTGTGAAACTCTCAAAAGTCTCATGCAACCAAGTGAAGGCCAAGATCGAAGAGGTGGCCAAAAATAGCTTTTGGGGTGGAGCAAGGAGTGGAGGACTACCTAGGGGAATGATTGACACGAGCCACTTAGACTCAATCGGGTCAAAAATCGAAGCAATCATGGATAAGAAGTTGTCTAAGTTCAAGTTGGCTCAAGGTAGTTCCAATGTATTAGTTGCAAATAAAGCCAAGTCCTTCTCATGTAGAATCTACGGGGGCACTAATCACGATGCATCTTATTGCGGGGTTTAAATGTGACAACTGTAGACTATGGGGATTGCAACCAAGAAAGGTCTTCGGTCATGAACTATGATGGTTATGGGTATAATCCCGAATGTGTGGAGGCCGTGGGTTATGGTGGTCAAGGTCAAAGGTATGCTCATCAAGGTTCCTACAACAACCAACCCTCTAGACCTTTTTTCAATCCCAATTCTAGCCGAGGAAACTTCAACCAAGGCTATAACTCCAACAACCATGTGCCTTATAGAAATACAGCCATTGCGAGCTTTCCTATGCCTAATGGGAATAGGCCATACCTCTAAGGGCCACGACCCAACCACAACTTACCATATTCTTCTGCACAACCACCACCAAACCCTCCTCCAAACCATGATTACCTTTCCACTAAAGTGAGCTCTCTCGCTCAACCAAACCAAACCTTTTCCTAAATCAATCAGACCTTGATTACCCAAATGCAACAATTTTAAGCCCAACAGAAAATGTTTTGAGTCTCAAATTGCTTAGTTGGCCCACCCACTCCCATTATTGCTATTTCCATTCAACCCTCAACCAAACCCATCCACCCAACCTCCATCACTTAACACCCCATACTCCAACCCTAACCATCGTTAATTTTAAGCCGATCTACCTTCGATCGGGAACTTCATACTCTGCTCCGGTTGTGGCTCCAAGGAGTGATTTTGGGGAAGGTTCTTCAAGTGTATGCCGAGCGTGGGGTAACCTTGAGAGGGGAGAAGAAGAGGAAGATATTAAAAAGGGGAGCGAGAAGAAGAATTAGAAGAAGGAAGAGAGACGAAAAAGTTGGATGAAGAAGAGAAGTCGAAGATAATTCAAGAAAGAAGGAAATTTGAGCGTCTACATGCCCCCTACTACCTTTTGCATACAAAGTGGTGGAAAAATAGTTGCAAGACAAGTTTTTTAAATTCCTTGAGCATTTGAGAAAACTTGATATGAAAATCCCATTTATGGAGGCAATGGAACAAATGCCTCAAGATGCCAAGTACTTGTAAACTCTCTTGGGGAACAAAAAGACGCTTGAGAGCGAAGTGGTAAATTTTCCGGAGAAAGTGAGTGTCATCATCCAAGGCACATGGGCCAAGAAAGAAAAAACTAGCGGACCTTTTGTGCTCCCGGTCACCCTTTGAAAACTCAATTCTAAGGGAGCACTTGCTGATCTTATGGCCTCTATTACCCTTATGCCGATGTCTATTACGAAGTAACTCAGTTTTGAGTTCAAGCCATCCAATAAAACCATCCAACTTGGCGATCTTAGCATCGGAGTGCATCTTGGGAAGTTTAAGGACCTACCTATCCAACTGGGAAACATTGTTGTCCCATGTGATTTTTTTGTTCTTGAAATGGATCCATACACTCCCCTCATCCTTGGGAGAAATGTTCAAAAGACCCTAGGCGCCCTGATCGACTGTGAATCAAAGACTATTACCATAAGGGTAGCTAAGGAGAAGGTTGTGTTTGCTTTTGCCAAGTCTTCTGAATAGCCCATGGTCGAGCAAATTTGTTTTCTAAGGGTGTTGAGAGTATGGTCGAGAAAAAGGTTGAAGGGAATGTTGTTCCTATTACCCCATTGTTTGAGGAGGTGTTTGATGATGATGAGCAGATGAAGGAAAATGTTGTTTCTAAAGCTGTGAAGAAGATTGTTTCGAAGCATGATGATAATGACGATGCTGAGGGCACAGTCAAGCAAGCCGGCAAGAGAAAGGGAGTTTGAAAAAGAAGAAAACCCAAAAAGAGAAAGATGGTTCCAATTTGGCTTGGGGGAGCCCCGCATAATAGTCCACCTCCAAATGACCCCGGTTCTATTTTGCTTACCTCCACCACTGCTGCTCGATGGAGATTTCTAGGTCACAATGCTAGAGGTGATGGGGATACTACAAGTGAATCCACTCCTAGCGCAGGTATGGTTTTTTTGTTTTCCTTTTTTGTCTGAGTTGGTGGCTAGCTGTGTCGAACTTTCGGACGTTAAAAAAAAGTACTTACGGAAGATAACCTAGAGTTAGCTTAGCTGTTTTCATGCTTTGCTATAGTTTCAATAATGTTGATCTTTCTTCCTTTTGGTTTTCTTATTCATCTCTTTTAAGCATAGAGACGAATCTTGAGCTGGCTTGGAGGAGGGTTCTTGCGCTTTCAAAGCTTCGAAAGATCTGCATTATTGTCACTATTGTTTTGCTTTTTTTCATAGTTTTTGCAAGTTTAGTTTTTGTTCTCAATGAAATGTTTTGAGTTGTGAAACTAGCATGCAAGCTTCTGCTGTGTACATTCTTGTGGTCTTATGCATACTCATGTTTTCCTAGCCCTGTGCCTGTTTTGGGACCGAGTGATTATTTGTTTTCCACCTGACTTGGGGGATTTAGGCTTTCTTAGTTGGTGGCTTGCATGACTACCTATGGAGGCGAATTTCGACTAGCTGGTTAGGATTGAGCCTTCTTGGACTCCATCGTGAGTCACATGCTTTTGAGTGCTACTTAAGGAGTCTAAGTATTGTGTCTGTTCTCCTCCATCATAGTCTGCTTTTCTAAAGGCTAAGGATGATAAAATGTTTTAAGTTATAAGCTATATAGTCAAATTGCCTACCATAGACATTGATTAAATTTAAGTTAAGCCAAGTTTTTGCCTTTACCTTTTCTTTTGTAGCTACACTATTCAACTCCACATAAGCCAAATATTCCCTCTCTTGACTTAGAGGATTGCTAAATGATGATGGTGGAGTTTGTGTGCATTGCATTATGTTGTAGGCTTTTGGTTAGCATAATGGTTGTTGGTTTGACATAACTCTATACATTTATATATTGCTCAGTTGTTCCTCCCCTTTTCCTCTTGTGCTTTACAAAGAGATTATTATATATATACACATTCATTGAGTGACGAAACCTTCCTCTTGTTCTACATAGAGACTTATATATTTATCCATTAAACAAGGAAATCAATGAAAGAAAGGGATATAAGCATTAAAAACATAAAAGGAGAAAATGTGATGAAATAAAATTTTTTTTTAGTATTCTATGATAAAGTTCATTTGTGCTATGTATGAGTCCTTTGGGTTAGTATCATAATTGGACGTGGTGTTAGTTGGTTTTATTGTCTTGAATTGCTTGCTATCCTCTACTTTAGCGCTACATTTCACAAATGTATCCCACCTTAACCGTAGCCTACATTACAACCCTTCACAAACATGTTCTACATAATCTAATTAGTATGTTTTGTGCTGGAGAGTAGATATATATGATACAATTCCCAAGACTTCTTCCTATTAGGTGTATGATTCCCGCTTAATGTTTTGTCGGAAGATTATGAGCAAAACATATCCCAAAATAAACACACAAGCGTCATTAGATATTCTCAAATCTTTTTGAAAATAACCTAAGGAGTGTAGACTTGTGACCTCCTCAGGTAGTGGGTGGCATGGCCTTTATTGTAGCATGCTTAGCAATCCCGAGTTCGTGGAACGAGATTGGTATTGCGCTCTCTTGAGCCCATTGTACTTGCGCACCTATGGCTAGAGAAGAGTCTTGCTTGTAATTTGCTGCTTGTCATTTGCTACGGTTATCCTTAGACGCAACATTAAATAGCAAAAAGAATTTAGAAAAAAATAATTAATTAATTGTTGCGGTTTTACATGAGCCCGCAGCAAATATTCAGTTGGACTATCAATTGCTGCGGTTATACTATTGCCCGCAGCAAATAGCTCATTTCACAATACTCAATTGCTGCGGTTAGGTATATGCCCGCAGCAAATACGCATTTCACAATACTCAATTGCTGCAGTTTTGTTGTATGCCCGCAGCAAATATACTCTTTCATTTCACAAAAATTAAAACCCGCCATTTTCATTTCACAA
Organism: Amaranthus tricolor; assembly: GCF_026212465.1. Taxonomy (NCBI): domain Eukaryota; kingdom Viridiplantae; phylum Streptophyta; class Magnoliopsida; order Caryophyllales; family Amaranthaceae; genus Amaranthus; species Amaranthus tricolor. The sequence goes on from NC_080058.1 coordinate 21,535,302, forward strand.
ATATATTTTACTACTGTTGTATTCTCTCAAGCAAACCCACCATTTTCGCCATTCAACGTTTCATTCTTCATCTTCATCTTCTTCTAAAAACCATAAATTCTTCATCATCTGCTGCTTTCTTCGCAAACTGATTCATAAACCCATTGAAAAACACTCGAAAAACACTACTGTTATACGTAACTGCTTCTTCAACCTGTTCTTCATCTTCTTGGTTCAGAAATCCATGAAATTTGGTCTTGTTCATCTTCAAAACCCACGACATTAATATTTTTTCTCATTTTAATTTGTTAAGCATTTAAGTTTTGCAAGATATTCATGAAAACACTCGAAATTTAGGGCAACTGTTTGTATACTAATTTTGTTTCTTTGTTTTTCGTTGTAGATAACATAACCCACGAAATCAAGGTAATTATATTTATTTTACTAATTTGCAAGTTCATATCTTTATCGTTTAACATGTAATTTAGTAATTTAGTGCTAAAGATATCAATTTATTTGTGAATTTTACATCATTCAAGTTTATGTTATTAGTTTGTTAAATATTTGTGTAATTCGTTAAAAATGTGGTTTGTTGTTATATTTATGTCTTTAACTATTAGAATTAGAATATGATTTTATTTACAATGTAGTGCTTAATTGTAACACATGAGCCAAATCCTACTCATGGGTGTGTTACCGCCACATCTATTTCTAATAAAATAAATGTAAGGCTTAACGACTAAGAAATAACTTAATAATTTTAAAACCAACAATGGGTCTTACAACATAAGAAAAGATTGGAACGTAATTTGTATCCATATAAAATTTAAACAACCTAACGTAAAATTTAAACTGAAATACGACTCTAATAAAAGCTATATTTATAAGTGATCCTCACTCCATGATTCCCATGCAATTAATAACCTGCAACATAAGAATGCAAGAAAAACAAGGGAAAAACTCCCAAAATCAGAAAATTAAGTAATTCCAACTCCATCCCGTAAGACAATTAAGTTTGAAAATGATTTAAGAAAATAAAATATAATAAAATTGAAAATAATTTTAGAAAATAAGTAATAGCCGAGTTTAAAAGAAAAATAATTTGAGAAAAAAAAAATATATAATATCACATAAACCAATTTATTAATTTGATATTTAATAATGACAAACACATAATCAAATTTTTTAATTTGAGGGAACAAGAACGCCAGTAGGTCTAGGCTTTACCCCTATACCTACTTCATCAAGAGGTCGTCACCCCAAATAATTCAAGGCCAACAGAGTAGTCTCAGGGAACCCTAGTGTGCACACCCCTTCTACTTGGATCACAACAAATAGAAGGAAGACCAAATATCGTATCAAGTATCAGAAATAATAATACCTGTAGGCAGCTATACTAACCAAACAGGACAACCTGTTCATCACCCTTATACTTGGATCACAAAAAATATAAGAGCTTCATTTCCCTCATGTTACACTTTACGTGATTTAATATATTTAATAATTAGTCGCGAGCACACAAACATACATTATACATTTTATTTTATGATCATAATTTTTCCCAATAAATATATATCTCAGGAATATCCAACTGAAATCTCATTTTTCAAATCATCATTCTAACATCAATTGGTGGTAATAGGAATTAATATCATAAACATTTCTCTTTCAAATAAATCGTATCAAATTTCGATATTAAAATAATAATATAAATTTTATCAAAATAATAATTATAAATTCAAGTTTGACAAAATAATAGTAATTATAATTTGAGAATATATAAAACATAACATCATATAAAATAATGTCATATAAAATAATGCATTGTATTTAAACACATTAATTATCACTTAGCACATAATACTAATGGGATAGTTCTAATTAGATAAACATTGAGAATTTCCTTGTCACGCGATCTTAGACAATATACGCTCCTAATAATCTCTGTATACGAATCCGCTGTCTACACGAGAAAAATAATATATCTCAATTTAATACCACGATCAACCCATCGAAATAAATAAATTAAATGACTCTTTTTTTATATATATAATTTATTCAAAAAGGTAGTTTCAAAATTTTGTTATAAATATTAAGAGTATTATAAATGATTTTTAAAAGAAAAGGACAAAAGTTAACATAATAAAATTTAAAAGAAAAAGAAAATAGATAATATTTTATAATAAGTATAATAAGGTTAAAGGAATAAAAAAAAAGAAAATAAGTGGGGAAAAAACTCACTGTACCACGTATAATAAGGTGCCGGCCGGCGGTGGCTCTAGCGGCCGCCGTCGCATGCCGGTGGTATCTCGGTGACTGCCGTATCGCCGGAAAACTAAGGTCAGAAATAATTTTTTTTATCAAATACAAAATGTGTAATTTGGATTGAAATTGGTAAAACAATATTATAAAGAGATGAAATTACATACCCTTAGTATCAAAATCTTGCCTTTTTTTTTTGATTAAATTTTAAGCAATTGCAAGATGGAGGAAGAGTTTGTAGGAGAGAAATAAAGTGTGAGTAATAATGTGAATGAAATTAAGGGTGATTGGTTTAATTTATAATAGGTAAATGAGGTTGGTTATAAGATTTAGAGGGAGAAGTGGGAAGTTATTGTTAACGGGGAGTTATATTTTTATTTTATTTTTTATTTTTTAATTTTTTTTAATTTTCTGAAATTTATTTATTATTATTATTATTATTATTATTATTATTATTATTATTATTATTATTATTATTATTATTATTATTATTATTATTATTATTATTATGTAAAAAAACGGTTGTTACATGCACTTCCCCTTAAAACAAAAGTTCGTCCTCGAACTTAAAGTTAACTACTGAAGTTTTAAAAGAATATTGAACGGTTTGATAGACTCGCATCACCCCCCTATTTAAAAGGTTTCTTCCTCCAAACTCAACGTACTTGTTCGAAAAGTTTCGGGTATTGCTTTCTCATGTCAACTTCGGTTTCCCATGTGGCTTCTTCGGTTTGCTGGTTCGTCCATAATATCTTAACCAACTTAATTTCCTTGTTCTGGGTACATCTTGTTTTTGTATCAAGGATTTTTATTGGCTTTTCTTCAAAGGCAAGGGTTTCAAGTTTTTGATATGGGAAGGGTCATGGACATATTTTCGTAGTAGGGATACATGGAAGACATTGTGGACTTTAGCTAGGTTCATAGGTAGGGCTAATCTATAGGCTACTTCCCCAATTCGTTCCAATACTTCATAAGGACTTATAAAACGAGGAATCAATTTACCCTTCCTACCAAATCTCATGACACCCTTGGTTGGTGACACTTTGAGCAAAAATTTTTCACCTACTTCAAACTCTAATGCTCTCCTCCTTTTGTCTGCATACGACTTCTGACGATCTTGCGCTCCCCTCATACGTTCTTGAATCATCCTTACCTTCTTTGTAGTCTCCTTAATCATGTCTGGTCCTAATCCCAACGACTCATTAACATTATTCCAACATATAGGACTCCTACACTTTCTCCCATATAGGGCTTCGTAAGGTGCCATTCCTATGCTAGAATGAAAACAATTATTGTAATAAAACTCTACATACATCAAATTATCCTCCCAAGATCCACCAAAATCCATAACACATGCTCTTAACAAATCCTCAAGAGTCTGATTCGTTCTCTCTATTTGACCATCTGTGGCTGGATGAAATGCAGTACTGAACTTTAGTATCGTGCCCACTGCTTCATGTAGCATCTTCTAAAATTTGGACACAAATCTCGAATCTCTATCCGATACAATGTCCTTAGGCACACCATGCAATCTGACTACCTCTGGAAAATACGCGTCTGCCATCTGTTGCATTGTCCAAGTATTCTTCATAGCTATAAACCTTGCTGTTTTTGTTAATCGATCCACTATCACCCATATGGCATTCTTCCCTGTTTTTGACTTTGGCAATCCTACTACAAAGTCCATTGAAATCGACTCCCATTTTCATCGAGGTACTTCTAATGGTTGCAATTTTCCCCCCGGCTTCATATGTTGAATTTTCACCTTCTGACACGTTAGACACTTCGCCACAAAGCCTGCTACTTCACGCTTCATGTTAGGCCACCAAAAGTTCTTCTTAAGATCCTTGTACATCTTATCACCACCAGGATGTATTGAGTATGGCGAATTATGGGCTTCATTCATAATCTTAGTCTTAAGTTTCTTGTCATGCGGTATGCACCATCTTCTTTTATACTTCATTACGCCATTTTCATCAGTTTCAAACTCAAATGCTTGACCATCCTCGTTTAACTTCTTCAATTTAGTTAACCAGTTATCCGTAACTTGCTTCACTCTAATTTCCTCAAAAATATCAGATTCAATCGTCATTCCATTCAATTGAGTACCCACATATCCATATTCTACCATTTCTATGTTCATCCTACGAATCTCTTCACACAACTCATCTGCTAAAATTAATGCATTCATTATATGACTTGACTTCCTACTCAAAGCATCAGCTACTTTGTTTGCCTTTCCTTCACAATACTTCAAATGCTGATCATAATCCTTAATGAGTTCTAACCATCGTCTTTGTCTCATATTCAACTCCTTTTGAGTGTACAAGAACCTCAAACTTTTGTGATCAGTATAAATCTTGCACTTCACTCCAAATAAATAATGTCTCCAAATTTTCAATGCAAAGACTACAGCTCCCAATTCTAAGTCATGTGTGGGGTAATTCTTCTCATGCGGCTTAAGTTGTCGTGAAGTATATGCTACTACTTTCCCATCTTACATCAACACACAACCTAGTCCATTCTTAGATGCATCTGTATAAACCTCATATTCCCCACTTTCATTCGGTAAGGTCAGCACAGGAGCAAAGGTAAGCCTTGATTTCAACTCTTGGAATGCCGCTTCACACTTCTCATCCCATTGAAACTTAGTGGTCTTCTTCATCAAATCAGCGATAGGTTGAGCGATTCTCGAGAAATTTTTCACAAATCTCCTATAGTATCCGGCTAGTCCTAAGAAACTTCTCACTTCTGTCACATTAGTGGGTGTAGGCCAATCCATTACTGCTTGAACCTTCGAGGGATCTACCATTACTCCATCCTTTGTAATTACATGCCCCAAAAATGCTACCTTTTCCAACCAGAATTCACATTTTGAAAACTTGACAAACAACTTATTCTCTCTTAAAATCTCTAAAACTTTCCTCAAATGATCCTCATGCTCTTCTCGATTCATAGAGTACACTAAGATATCATCAATAAAAACAACTACAAACTTATCCAAATAAGGCTGAAAAGTCCTATTCATAAGGTCCATAAAGACAGCAGGCGCATTAGTGAGTCCAAAGGGCATGACTGTGAACTCATAATGGCCATACCTCGTTCGAAAAGCTGTTTTGGCTATATCCTCTTCTGTAATTCGTAATTGATGATAACTTGATCTCAAATCAATCTTTGAAAATACTCCTGCACCCCTAAGTTGATCGAATAGATCCTCAATTCTAGGAAGTGGATACTTATTCTTCACTGTCACACTATTTAAATCCCTATAGTCAATACATAGTCTCAATGTTCCGTCTTTCTTCCTAACAAATAACACTGGGCCTTCCTAAGGTGATACACTTGGTCTTATATATCCGTTATCCAACAAATCCTCAAGTTGTACCTTCAACTCTTATAACTCGGCAGGTTCCATCCTATAAGGGGCCTTTGAAATGGTCCTGTTCCGGGAACTAAGTCAATCTTGAAGTCTAACTCTCTCATAGGTGGCATCTTTGGAATCTCATCTGGGAACACATCAACACACTCTTTAACTACAGGTATCTCTCCTATCTCGTCCTCTTTCATGTTTGTGTCCTTTACATGGCACAAATATACGGGGTAGCTTTTCCTAAGATGGGTCTGGAGATTTAAGGCGGAGATAAGCTTGGCCTTTGGTGGCTCGAAAGTAGTTTCTTGGTAGGTTAGTTTATTTCCCTTAGGGCCTCTAAAGGTAATTCTCTGTTTAGCACAGTTGATTTTTGCCTGATACTTCTTTAACCAATCCATTCCCAAAACCAAATCGAAGTCTTTTAAATTAAACTCGATAAGGTTCACGGGTAGTTCGGTTTCAGAGATAATAATAGGCATACCCAAGTAAAGGTTCTTACTGAGAAAGGTTTCACCTGAGGGTGTGGTTACCTTCGCTTGACATGAGGAAGAAGGTTTAAAGGAATGTTTTTCGATAAAAGATTTAGATAAAAAGGAATGTGAAGCTCCAGAATCAAAGAGTACAAAAGCAGGTTTAGAGTTTACAAGGAAAGTACCCGTCACAATGTTGGCGTCCGACTCAACTTCACTCTTGCTCATAACGTGGAGTCTCCCATTGAAAGTGCGTCCTCCATTTCCATTGTTGCCATTGTTGTTCTGATTGTTGTTGGCGTTGTACTTGTCATTTGTTGAACCATTTCCTGCTTGAGTATAGTTCGAGCGGTTGTTGTTGAAGTTATGGTTCCTAGATCCTCCTCCATTGTTGTTATAGCCCTTGTTGTGTCCATTCTGCCCTGGTTAGTTTCCTTCTTGCCTCTTGGGACAATAATTACCCTTATGTCCAGCTTTGCCACAAGCATAACATTTAATTGGTTCGCCTTGACACGTATAGCCCGAATGGCTCTTCTCACATTTCTTGCAAACCCAAGCCCTCTGTGTAACACCCGAATTTCCTCCCGTCCTTTACGGTTTTGGATTCTTTAAGGGGTTGAAAACGGGGTCGAAAATTCAAGGGTGTTACACTCTGGTTGCCATTCCTTTGCTGGTTTTCATTCTGCCTAGGGTTTCGGTAATTCTTATCGTTATGTCCTCCTCCGTGGTGATTGTTCCTAACATTACCCCCATAGTTACCAAAACAAGGTCTTTTATCATTACTTTGACTATCAGCATTGCTTTGATCTTTCCTCTTGTTCCTTCCCAACACATCTTCTTCTCTTTGTAAGATCCTCTCCATGTTACAAGCCTTAGAATAAGCCTCTGCAAGGGTAGATGAGGTACTTCCTCCTAACCTAGTTTGTATCCTGAAAGCTAAACCATCCTTAAATTTTTGTGCCTTAGAAACTTCATCAGGGACCATGTTAGGGCAAAACTTAGTGTTGGCCTCTTAAGGTTTTGATGATGACTTCACTTTTAAATAAACAAACATATTTTTAAGAGATTGTTTTGTAGGTATATATCCGATTTAGTTTGAATCGTTGATGAAGCCTATGACTTGGTTCGTGGAAGATGTACATGTCTTAATATGTCCAAGATGTTAGATAAGTGTTATAATGTTCAAAGTAGACGTACAGTCTACTGTTTCTAAAATGAACATTCTGACTGAAGTTGAAGCTGGAGACAGTACGTTGTTTCCACGTAGCAGGTCTGGAGAATAACATCGACTGAAAAATTGCGAATTAATTATTTTCTGTTTTTAAGTTGATGTAATGGTTTAGAATTAATTTAATTGCTTAAATTAATTAGTAAGTTAATTGGCTAATCTATTTTTAGGTTTTCTAAAAATAGCCCAAGACTTTTTCTTAATTAGATTTAGATCTCCTATTTTTTAGGATCTTATGTTTTTAACTCCTATGCTATTTTTAGCATTAAGGAAACTGATTTTTCTTTGAGCAAATAACAGCCGGACACTTTCTTAATTCCACCACCTTTTGTTTTGAGAACGTGGGGTAGTGGAGGTATGTTTGAGATAGTGGACGTTATGCTTATGGTAACTGCTGGCTGTTCCCACTATAAATAGAAGGGACTTTGCTCGAACCAAAATCCATCAAAGAGAAAAAAAGTGTCCATAAAAGGGAGATCATCTTAAGAAAAATATTTTAAGTTTTCCAATGCCAATTAATTTATTATATTTTTCTTAAGTAATTATTTTAATTTTTATCCTCTTGAGAAATGGCCTTGTAAGGGTTGATGTGTGATTTGTTGTAACTAGACTTGTGGGAAGTCTAAGGGAATTAGAGAAAAGAAACGTGAGAAGAGAAAGAGAAAGAGAGAATAGAGAAAGAGAATTAGGCCTAGAGTAGAGAAGCTTCAAGTGAAGCAAACATTGTTTTGTGTAATTGTAATTAATTGCCTAAACATAGTGAGAATTTTGAAATCCCGGGGGGTCGTGGTTTTTCCTTCTTATTAGGCCAAGAAGGTTTCCACGTAAAATCTTTGTCTCTTTTTATTTCTTGCTTCTTAAGTTTAAGTTTTATTTTGTGAGTTAAAATTTCGCAAGTTAGAGCAAAAAAGTAGTACAACTCAATACACAACAATTCACCCCCCCTCTTGTTGCATTTGATCATCTCTTCATATTCCAACACTTAGCATACTCATTAAACTTTTGGGCATATTCCTTGACACTCATAAACTTCCCTTTGTTCGACCTATTGAATTCACTGCACTTTTGTCTCCTAATATGTTCAGGGAAGAATCGACCTCTAATAGCAACCTTAAAAGAATCCCAGTCAAAGTTTGGTTGGTTACTAATGGTTTGTCCCTTAGTTTCCCACCATGTGTCAGCATCCACACGTAGCTAAAACGTAGCTTAGTTAACCTTTTGGGCCTTAGGTGTTCCATTTGCAGTAAAGATTTTCTCCATGTCACGTAACCAATTCTCTAATAGCATAGGGTCCTCTTTTCCAACAAAGGTAGGGGTTTTAAAGTGGCAATCTTCTTAGCCATGACAGCTTGGGGGTCATCATGTCCATTGTTCATATTGTTAGCTTGGTTTTGCACTAATAGTCCTACGTTTTGAGACAACTGCTCAAGTACCCTCACTCTAGCTGCTAATTGTTCAGGTGTTTCGGCCATGTTATTTGCTTGTTGACGCCTGCGAGATCGAGTGTAAACGTTCGGGTGTTGCATAGGCTGCCTATATAAGAAACTAAGCGTTTACTATTAACGTTTCCATCATGTTCATACACACTTATTCTCAATATTTAAGATTGAAAGAAAGGACAAGGAAACAAATTGCACACACAACATAATAAGACTCATGAAAATATTCATTAATATGAATTTTTAAATAATAATCCAATGACAATAAATAAAATCAACATTGTTCAAAAATAAAGGCAACTAGCGAAATAATCTAAAGCTAACAAATTCCATCCTATCCTATTTTTCTAGTTAACAAGTAAACATCAAAATCACTTTCGAACTGGCTCTTCCTCAAAATCTTCCTCGGGATCCTCCTCAGGATCTTCTACATGGTCTTCCTTAGGTTCATAGTTTTCTTCATCTTTAGATTGAATAAGTATAGGTATGGTATCGGTGTTATCATCTTCCCCGTCACTCTCATCCTCGTAGTCATAGGAGCTCCCAGATACATTATAAATCCACTTCGCCTTAGCATCGATCATCCTCTTTTCTAAATATTCTAGAGTAAGGAACCATTTCTCATTTTCATCCGCATACCTTTCCCAATTGGGTCTCCCGTTTTTAATTATGTCGTTGTATTCTTTCTTAAGTTCGGCAGAAGGGCCTACATCACTCAAGGTTCGAATAAGGACATCTGCTTGCTTGGGTGGTGTGTTATAATCAGAGTTGCCATGATACTTATTTAGGTGGCAGCTCTCCATGCTTACACGGAGATGATGGATATATGAGGAAATGGGTTCTCCTGCTTTCATAGAAAGGTGGTACGGTGCATCACGAAAATTTCTAACACTTTTCCTAGCAGTGCAACGGAATCGAGGCATCTAACAAAAAAAAAAAAAGAAAGAAAACGAAAATATAATTAAAAGAAATAACACACTACTACTAAGTACTTAAAAGTACTTCAAAACAATAAACCCATTCGTCCCCACTCCCATAATTTATTTTTATTTGTAACTTAAATTATTTAAAATAATTTTTTTTTTACCTTGTACCATATAACCTATTTTTAATTTAAGCCTTTTTAAAATTTAAATCCTAAATGACCCTAAGATTTGACTAAAACAAACCTAAGCTACAGATACCACTTTGTAACACCCTTAGAATAGGTAGGACTTTTGAAAACACCTTTAATGAAACACATGAGCCAAAACCTACTCATGGGAGTGTTACCGCCACATCTATTTCTAATAAAATAAATGTAAGGCTTAACGACTAAGAAATAACTTAATAATTTAAATCCAACAAAGGGTCTTACAACATAAGAAAAGACTGGAACGTAATCTGTGTCCATATAAAATTTAAACAACCTAAGGTAAACTTTAAATTGAAATACGACTCTAATAAAACCTATATTTCTAAGTGATCCTCACTCCACGATTCCCATGCAATCAATAACCTGCAACATAAGAATGCAAGAAAAACAAGGGAAAAACTCCCGAAATTAGAAAATTGAGTAATTCCAACTTCATCTCGTAAGATGATTAAGTTTGAAAATGATTTAAGAAAATAAAATATAATCAAATTGAAAATTATTTTAGAAAATAAATAATAGCCGAGTTTAAAAGAAAAACAATTTGAAAAAACAATATATATAATATCACATAAACCAATTTATTAATTTGATATTTAATAATGACAAACACATAATCAAATTTTTTAATTTGAAGGAACGAGAACGCCAGTTGGACGAGGGTTTACCCCTATACCTACTTCATCAAGAGGTCGTCACCCCAAATAATTCAAAGCCAGCAGAGTAGTCTCAGGGAACCCTAGTGTGCACACCCCTTCTACTTGGATCACAACAAATAGAAGGAAGACCAAACATCGTATCAAGTATCAGAAATAATAATACCTGTCGGCAGCTATACTAACCAAACAGGACAACCTGTTCATCACCCTTATACTTGGATCACAACAAATATAAGAGCTTCATTTCCCTCATGTTACACTTTACGTGATTTAATATATTTAATAATTAGTCGCGAGCACACAAACATACATTATACATTTTATTTTATGATCATAATTTTTCCCAATAAATATATATCTCAGGAATATCCAACTAAAATCTCCTTTTTCAAATTATCATTCTAACATCAATTGGTGGCAACAGGAATTAATATCATAAATATTTCTCTTTCAAATAAATCGTATCAAATTTCGATATTAAAATAATAATATAAATTTTATCAAAATAATAATTATAAATTCAAGTTTGACAAAAATAATAGTAATTATAATTTGACAATATATAAAACATAACATCATATAAAATAATGTCATATAAAATCATGCATTCTATTTAAACACATTAATTATCACTTAGCACATAATACTAACGGGATAGTCCTAATTAGATGGACATTGAGAATTACCTTGTCACGCGATCCTAGACAACGTACACTCCTAATAATCTCTGTCTACGAATCCGCTGTCTACACGAGAAAAATAATATATCTCAATTTAATACCCCGATCAACCCATCGAAATAAATAAATTAAAAGACTCCTTTTTTTTTATATATAATTTATTCAAAAAGGTAGTTTCAAAATTTTGTTATAAATATTAAGTGTATTATAATTGATTTTTAAAAGAAAAGGACAAAAGTTAACATAATAAAATTTAAAAGAAAAAGAAAATAGATAATATTTTATAATAAGTATAATAAGGTTAAAGGAATAAAAAGAAAAGAAAATAAGTGGGTAAAAAACCCACTATACCACGTAGAAAGAAAGAAGAGGGAGGGAAGAAGAGAGAGAGGGAGAAAGGAAGAAGGAAGAAGGTGAAGGTGCCGGCCGGCGGTGTCTCCGGTGGCCGCCGTCGCACGCCGGTGGTATCCCGGTGACTGCCGTATCGCTGGAAAACTAATGTCAGAAACAATTTTGTTTTATCAAATACAAAATGTGTAATTTTGATTGAAATTGGTAAACAATATTATAAAGAGATGAAATTACATTCCTTTAGTATCAAAATCTTTCCTTTTTTTTTGATTAAATTTTAAGCAATTGCAAGATGGAGGAAGAGTTTGTAGGAGAGAAAGAAAGTTTGAGTAATAATGTGAATGAAATTAAGGGTGATTAGTTTAATTTATAATAGGTAAGTGAGGTTGGTTATAAGATTTAGAGGGAGAAGTGGGAAGTTATTGTTAATGGGGAGTAATAATTTTATTTTATTTTATTATTATTTTTTTAATGTTCTGAAATTTATTTATTTATTTATTTATTTATTATTATTATTATTATTATTATTATTATTATTATTATTATTATTATTATTATTATTATTATTATTATTTAAAAAAAACGGTTGTTACATTAATATTGAAGTATGAAGTATAGAATCAGAATATGAAGTATGTATATTTAGTGTTAAATAAATTTTGTATAAATAAGTATATATTTTTAAGGTTAAATATGTTTGTTATAAATAAGTACATATGTTTAAAAGTTGTGTATTAATTTTTTTTTTGAATTAATTAATCACACTAATTAGGATGACAAAAGATCGTTCTTGGATGTATGGAAGCATTAATTCGTCGCAATTTTTTGATGGCGTATTAGAATTTTGTAGAATTGCAGTTGAACATCAAGTTAGGACGAGGGGAGTTGGTTTTTATTGCCCATGTGTCACTTGTGGCAATATGTCAAAGGTAGATAGTGTTGATATCCTTAGGGAGCACAAACTTCGACGTGGGTTTAGGCCTCAATATAATGTTTGGGTTTGGCATGGTGAGAAGGGAGTTTACAAAGAGAAAAGTGTTGTTGAGGGCGTCAATAATGTGGACGATGTCAATGAGGATGTAGTACATCATGTTGATGGGTATAAGACAGATGAAGAGAATGTCGATGAGGATGTGGATCGTGTTGATGAGATGATGGAGGGAGTCGAGGATGAGTTAGGAAAACGTCCTCGTGTTTTTGACTTGTTGACAGAGGCTTCTCAAAAGCCTTTGTACCCTGGATGTACAAAGTTCACCAAACTAACAGCAGCGTTGACAATTTTCAACATTAAGTCAAAGTTCAATTGGAGTGACGCTAGTTTCACAATGTTATTAGAAGCGTTAGGTGAGATGCTTCCTAAGGGAAATGAACTTCCAAAGTCGAATATTATGCCAAAAAGCTCATGTGTCCTTTCGGCTTAGAGTACCAGAAAATTCATGCGTGTTCGAATGATTGTGTGTTGTATCTGAATGAAAACGAGAACTTAGAAGAGTGTCCTAGGTGTGGGTTATCGCGCTACAAGCGTAAAGGGGCTCAGTATGCTAAAGGGCCCCCGGCTAAGCTATTGTGGTATCTTCTAATAATACCTAGATTCAAACGCTTGTTTTCTATAAAGAAAGATGCGTTAAATTTGAGGTGGCATGCAGATAGGGTGAAGAAAGGTCACTTGCTCACACATCCATCCGATTCTCCGGAGTGGAAGAGTATTGATAGGTTGCATAAGACTTTTGGGGATGAGGTTCGTAATTTAAGGCTCGGACTGTGTACAGATGGAATGAAACCATTCGGCAATCTTAGTTCTCAACATAGTACTTGGCCGGTACTTTTAGTGATCTATAATTTGCCACCTTGGTTGTGTAAGAAGTGTAAGTACATTATGCTTTCGCTTCTTATCTCGGGTCCTAAACAACCTGGCAATGACATAGATGTATATCTTGCACCTCTCGTTGAGGATTTGAGAAAGATTTGGGATGAAGGCGTTTGAGTGTTTGATGCATATGCTAATGAGGAGTTCACCTTGCGTGCCATGCTTTTATGCACCGTTAATGATTTTCTGACATATGGCAACTTATCGGCGTATAAGAACAAAGGGAATAAAGCATGCCCAATATGTATCGATGACATGGAATCCACGTGGATTCCTAAGTGCAAACACGTATTCATGCACCATCGAAAGTTCCTCCCATGAGATCACCAATTTCGTAAGAAAAAGAAGATGTTGAACGGGGAGGTTGAGGACCGTGTAGCTCATTGACCGTTGACCGGTTATTAGGTTTATGCACAGGTTAAGGGAGTTGAGACTGTATTTGGTAAAGCAGGGCAAGTGTAAGGGGGTAAAGACCGATTATGGAAAAAAGAATCAATCTTTTGGAAGCTTCCATATTGGAGAGATCTATAGGTTAGGCATTGTCTTGACGTTATGCATATAAAGAAAAATGTATGCAATGCCATACTCGGGACTCTCATGAACATTCCGGGTAAGACAAAGGATGTTAGGGCCGTGCGAGATTGGTTTGAAGATAAGGGTCTTCGTCCGGAGTTGTGGGCACATGTTAAGGTGAGTAAGAAAAGAAATAGAGCTAATGAAGTTGGTGGCAGTAACAACGGAAAGGGCGGTAAGAAGAAGATGAGTAATGACAATGTTTATTTGCCTCCAGCTTGCTACACATTGTCCGAAGCAGAGAAGCGGACATTTTGTGAGTCTTTGTATGGCATTAATGTTCCATTTGGGTACTCATCCAACATGAAGAGATTTGTGAGCCTAAATGGTGAGCTGAAGTTGGGAAGCATGAAATCTCACGATTGCCATGTAATGATGCAAGTGTTCTTACCAATTGCAATCCGTGGAATACTGCCAAAACATGTGAGATATGCTATTACCGAGCTATGTTCGTCCTTCAACAGAATTTGTAGTAAAGTTCTTGATCCCTTTAAACTTGATGCTCTTCAAGTCGACGTGATTGTAACTTTATGCAAGTTTGAGATGTATTTTCCACCTTCTTTCTTTGACATAATTGTTCATCTTATTGTCCATCTTGTTCGTGAGATCAAGCTTTTGGGTCTAGTTTTTTTAAGGTGGTGTTATCCTTTTGAAAGACACATGGGTGTTTTACAAAACAAGGTGAGGAATCCAGCACAACCCGAGGGGAGTATGATTCAAGGCACTGTGATCGATGAGATTAGTAACTTTATAGCCGAGTATTTGGCCATGACAAAGCCTATTGGACTTCCCACCTCTAGACATGAAGGAAGGCTTGAGGGAAAAGGAACAATTGGCTCCAAATCGGTCACACCTCCTCGAGACATCCTTCTACAAGCACACTTGTATGTGTTGCATCATATTCCGAAAGTTCATCCTTTTTTGAGTGATCATTTTGATATATTGCGCGCAAAACATCCTTCTAAAGGGGATAGGGCATTGATGCAGTTGCATAACAAGACGTTTATTAATTGGTTTCATAATCGATTAATATGTGAAGAACTCAAGGGTGTATCCGAAAGTGTTAAGTGGTTAGCTTTTGGTCCTCGTGATGAAGTCAACAAATATGAGGGTTACGATGTCAATGGCTTCACATTTTGGACTGAGGGTCAAGACAAGGAGTCATCTTATCTACAGAATAGTGGAGTTTCTATTTTGGCGTCATTTATATTTTACGCGAGTGGGAAAGATCAAGCACCGGTTGATGCTAAATTGGTATACTACGGGTGGGTACATGAAATATGGGAGCTTGACTACTCTACTTTCAATATTGGTCTTTTCAAATGTAAGTGGGTAGATAATAATTAACGATGCATAAAAAAAGATGACCCTTGTGGATTCACTCTTGTAGACTTAACTCGTTTGTGTGATAGTGAGGAGCCATTCATACTAACCGCACAAGCCAAGCAAGTATTCTACATTGTAAACGCATCTGAAAAAAACGGTCTATTGTTGTACCGGGAAAAAGAAGCATGCTTGGTATAGGTGATGTAGAGGATGAGGAAGAATATGAAGCTTTTGAAGACACCCCTCCCTTTATTAATCAAAAATCAGTGGATCAAGATGATGTATATGATGTAGATGTTGGTTATATGCGGGTAGAGCACACGGAAGGAATACATTTGAATTAAGTGATTCACAAGGTATGCATTTTAAGCTTTTTAATGTTTTTTTGGGAACTTTCGCGCATAAAGTAGTTAAAACTTGGTTTGTTTTGCATGAAACTTTGCACACAACACTATTTGGTATATATTATTGTGTTGGACGTATTAGAATTGTAAATCATAGTTATATTCATAATATTACTTGGTAAGTTGCGATTTTAAGCTTTTAAAAGTTTTTTTGGCACTTTCGCGCATGAAGTAGCTCAAACTTGATTTGTTTCATATGAAACTTTGCACACAACACTATTTGATATATATTATTGTGTTAAACGTATTAGAATTGTAAATCATAGTCATATTCTTAATAATACTTAGCTTGTGTTCTAATATAGTTCTATTCATACTCTTTCAGGTACTAATATACAATGCATCTATTCAGAGACGAAATTGTCCCCGAGATTGAGACCTCGGATAATGAGCATCATAGTTACGACACTGAAAAGGACCAAATTGTGAGATACGAGCGAATGGCTGAAGAAGCTCCACCACTTGACAATGATTTTGAGACTGAAGACGCCCCACTAAAAATGGATGCTCTCACTACCAGTAAAAAAAGAAAAGGGCGAGGTCCTACGAAAAATCTCAAAGTCACAGAATCCATGCATTTGGAATACAATGCATTGGGTCAACCCTGCTGGAAATGGCGTAGGCAATATGGAAAACAAGTGGGCCTATGTATCCGCGAGATTTCCATATTGTTATAGGTGGTCATTCGGGTGATCGGGTCGGTTTAGGACGTGTGTCATTCGATTCGGTTGTATTTCGGATCTGTTACTTTTCGGCTGTGTGTTACAACGGGTCACACTCGGGTCGAGTCGGTTAGTCACGGTTCGGTTGGAGATCAGTTATTCAAGCTATCGGGTTAGCATCGGTTCGGTGTCGGTTGAAGTTCGTGTCGAGTGTCAATCGGTCTCAGGTTGTCATCGGTTACTAATTAGTTTGATTTTTTCCGGTACAGATCGAGTTCGGGTTTTTTTTAAAAGAAGTCGGCTACGTAGTATTAATTACTATTGATTGAATCAATATCAGTCACTTTTTAATTGATGACAAGATTCAGTTTACTTAAAGCAAATTAGTTAAAATGCAAATTAATTAGTAATCATTATTACTTTGTTACTTTTACTTGTTTGATCGGAAATTAAAATTATAATGTTCTATGAATTTTCCTCTAATTCGATTAAAAGTAGTTAAATAAACATTGACCCTTGATTATTAACTCTAAACATATGAAACCATGTATTTATAAAATTTAATTTATTAAAATATCTAAGACTTTATTAGATTAACTAATAAGATGATTGAATATGAGTCTATCATACTTCTATGTTAAAAATTGGTTCAGTTTTACAGCAGTTCGATCTAAAATTCGTTCAGATTAAGTCGGTTTTAGCCAGATAGAATTCGGTTTTGAGCATGATTCGGGTCGGAATGACTCGGGTCGGTCATTATTAGGTTCGGGTAACGTCGGTTAACGGTTATGTGTCGGTTACAAAAAACGTTTACAGCTCGGGTTCAGCTTTCCCATTTTCAGTTGTCAACCGGTTCAGGTACAATTTTGGTTCGGGTAATGTCGGTTCGACAAAACCTAAAAAGGAACACATTTTCGGGTCGGTTTACTTTCGGTTTCGGTTCGGGTTTTCGAGTCGGGTCACTTTTGAACAGCTCTACATATTGCACGCATGGAACGAGGTTCCAGAGGGTTTGAAGAACTCTCTATGGAATGATACTATAGTAAGCAACCTTACTATTTTTATTCATTTAGTTTCAATTTAAAATTAATTTAATTGACACTAATAATTATAATTTTTTTTTGTAGAATCATTTTCACATCAAGAGCGATGAGGAGAAGAAGAATGTGTTTCTTTCAGTTGTTGCTGAAAGATTCAGAGATTTCAAATCCAAGTTAAAAACTGGCTAGATCACTAAAAAGCGTGCCCGTACGACCAAAAAGGTCAAAACGGGAAATGAAGGTGGAGAGCAAGCACCTTCGAAGATGCCCTACGAAATATGGGATCACATATCGAAGAGAGAATGGGAGGTTTTTGTTGCCAAAAGAACAACTCCCATTGAAGTTGTAAGTATTTCATATTATATTATAGTTTTTGATGTGAATTTACTTCTTTTGATTAAATCATTAAACTAATATATGACATTTGATTTCTATTGATTAATTAGGAAAAGCGTGGTAAAGCTTCTTAATCAGCAAGCAAAAGGAAGTTTTACCATTGCTTGGGCCCAAAAACGTACGATGAGGCTCGAAAAGCTTGGGTGGATGCGGGTTTATACCCTAATCAAAGTCCATCCACACCCTCATCTATGACTACCTCAGCATCTGTGAATACTTCTACTGGAGATAGGGTGCGAGATTGGTAAT
This sequence comes from Amaranthus tricolor, assembly GCF_026212465.1. Taxonomy (NCBI): domain Eukaryota; kingdom Viridiplantae; phylum Streptophyta; class Magnoliopsida; order Caryophyllales; family Amaranthaceae; genus Amaranthus; species Amaranthus tricolor. The sequence goes on from NC_080058.1 coordinate 21,553,389, forward strand.
GCCGGCTTCATTCCCGAGATGCAAGTGGTAAGTTTATCATTAATGATCCGGGAACGAAGAAGGTTACTGATGCTGTGGTGAGTTTTGAAATTATTAAGTATATTCTTGATTTTTTTATTCTTTGGCTTTGATTTACTTACACTAATTGTTATATGTGTCACTTTTTATTTGAACAGATGGGCTGGAAGGAAAAAGAAGCTACGGGGGAGTTCACCCCAAGAAGCAATGTTGACGCATTGCATATGGTCTTAGGGAAAGACCACAGTGGGCGGGTAGTCGGAAAAGAGTGTGTTGCTACTTAATCCCAAACGATGCTGCTGGATGAAGTAGCAACCTACCGAGCAGAAATTACGAAGGACATTCTCGCAAAACTAGCACTCGTGTTGCAGAAGATGGGAGCACCCATTTGTTGACTTAGCAAACCTGATTGTCGAGGATCAGGAAAGTCAACATGGGGATCCTAATGCTTCGGTCGAGTCAACACCCGAGCCCATTACCCCTGTAGCACCCTAACCCATTACTACCCTAAAGGGGAAAACCCCACACCGGAGACCATAAACTTCGTTACTCAAAATCCGGAGCCAACTCCGGAGCCAGTGGTACAGGTACATAGTTTTTAAATATATAAGCACTTATTAATTTATATTGAAACGCGTTTTACTATTTTATTATGATGCTTATAAATTAATAAGTTCTAAGTCAACGCGTTTTAATATCTTGAAAATTGTTAAGTTTAGTATAATAAGCATCATAATAAAATATTAAAACGCATTGCAAAATAAATTAATAAGTGCTTATTACAAGAGGCGACTCCTTGTTCTCTTTTGCTGCCTCAGTTTGGTGTTGCTAGTGATGGCGACTTAAGTGAGGTTGCATATGGTGTGGCCCAGCCAACCAAAAAGGGCCAAACAGCGCATTCGATGCCTGTTACAAGTGGCCACATCAGTGTGACCGTGGAAACTATTCTAAAGGGGTTTGAAGATTTCTCACTCCCGGTTCCAATGCCAGAATGGAGCCTTGAGAAACTATCAGACGCCCTAGGTAGTTTCGTCACTTGGCCATATGCTTGGGTTCGATTCACTAACATGGTAATAGTCATTTGTACCTTATTTATTTTTAGTTTTTTAATTACATGCTTACACTAATTTAATTGTATAAATTGAAATAGCAAAAGAGTCCAAAGGGATCTTGAAGAGAGATCAGTTCGTCAGCAAAGGTGTCGACTGGGTCAAAGTTGATACCAAGCACTCCAATTTTGACTAATGCGGAGCTAAAAGATCTCTCTCATGATTGCAAATGGCTGCACACTTGTGCATCTCGCATAAGTGAAGAGGACCCAATCATTCTAAACCTTCAGAAGGAACAATTCTGCTTTTTAGAGAGTCCATTTGTAATTATTGGTCCTAGTGACATTGGGCAATTTTTGAGAGGAAAGATGTTGAACGTAGCTCTTATCCATGTCTACATGAGGTGATGTTCATTATCTTACAAGTTAGGCATTGTTGTTTAATTTTTTTAATAACCGAATTACTGACAAAATTTTCTTATTCGTGAGTCTAGTGCGGCTTACAAGGAGCTAAATTCTTGTGAACCACCAATAAAAATTGGATGGTTTTGTCTTGAGTCGATTTGGGATACTAAATGTGTAAATGATCCAGATGGATTCAAAGCATACATTGAGACTTCTTTGACTAATTCTCTTGCATCTAAACACACGTTTATTCTGGCTTCATATGTGGAAGAGTAAGTTTTATTTTTGAAATTGAACTTATCTTTTGATTTTTAAGTTCACATAATCTCTAAATTGTTGATTTTAACTTTGCGTTAGTAATTTTCATTGGATCTTTTGGTTTAATTAAGTGTTATATATATATATATATATATATATATATATATATATATATATATATATATATATATATATATATATATATATATATATATATATATATATATATATATATATATATATATATATATATATATATATATATATATATATATATATATATATATATATATATATATATATATATATATATATATATATATATATATATATATATATATATATATATATATATATATATATATATATATATATATATATATATATAGTATTACTTTTCCCATGCGTTTCTGCACAATGAAGAAAGTGCGTGGACAAATGGGATCCACATCCACAGCCACATTTCCGAAATGGACAGCATTAAAGGTACACAAATTCTATTTTATGGGTTTTTAACCTTTTTTGGACTTTCGCGCATAAAGTAGCTCAAACTTGGTTTGTTTTGCACGAAACTTGGCACACAACACTATTTGATATATATTATTGTGTTGAAGTGGTTAGAATTGATAATCATAGTCATATGCTAGAAATTACGTGTTAAGTTGCGAATTTAAGGGTTTTTAAACGTTTTTGGCACTTTTGCGCATAAAGTGAGAATTCTTATTAATCACAAAACTAAATCCATATACATGAGAGAAAACCTCTATTTATCGGTTTCTAGCTAGCTAACGGCTATAAACGTCACGTGCTATACAATATGCCTCTTAAAACTGAAATTAAAAACCAGAACACTTGGGCACTAATCAGGACTGATCAGTGACCAGCCCAGCTTGCGCGCGTATTCTAGTGAGCTGTGTGCTTCACAATCATGGTTCTTCGGAATTGATGTCTTTGTCCATGTATGGAGATCACATTTCCATGGTTGTTTGGATCCATTTCTCCTTGGTTAAGGCTCAAACCACGCGGCAAGGTAGGCTGGTCAGCGGGTAAGCTGCTGTCCTGTTCTGCCCTCTTTGTTGTTTCTTGGTTTGTTATTGTTAGCTCAAACTTGGTTTGTTTTACACGAAAATTGGCACACAACACTATTTCGTATATATTATTGTCTTGAAGTGGTTAGAATTGAAAATCATAGTCATATGCTAGAAAATACTTGTTAAGTTGCGATTTTAAGAGTTTTTAAGCGTTTTTGGCACTTTTGCGCATAAAGTAGCTTAAACTTGGTTTGTATCGCACGAAACTTGGCACACAACACTATTTAGTATATATATTATTGTTTTTAAGTGGTTCGAATTGATAATCATAGTCATATGCTTAAAATTATGTGTTAAGTTGCGATTTTAAGGGTTTTTAGGCGTTTTTGGCACTTTTGCGCATAAAGTAGCTCAAACTTGGTGTAGGAATGCTAATAAATGAACGAATGCAACAAGAGGGGGGGTGAATTGTTGTGTATTAGGTTTAAGATTTTTGCCTCTAATTTTTGCGGAATTGTATCAAGTAAAGAACAAAACTTAAACTCAAAAACGAAAAGAAAAATAATTAAAGGAGACAAAAATTTTACGTGGAAACCTTCTTGGCCTAATAAGAAGGAAAAACCACGATCCCCCGGGATTTCAAAATTCTCACTATGTTTTAGGCAATCAATTACAATTACATAAAACAAATATGCTTCACTTGAAGCTTCTCTACTCTAGGCCTATTCCTCTTCTCTTCTTTTCTCCTTCTCTTTCTCTTCTCACGCTTCTCTTGAAGCTTCTCTATTCCTCTAGACTTCCCTTAAGTCTAGTTACAACAAAAACACTCAATTACCCTTACAAGGCCAATTCTTAAGAAGATTAAAATTAAGTAGTTGCTCAAGAAAAATATAATGAATTAATTGGCATTAAAATAACTTTGAATATTTTTCTTAATTGATCTCCCTTAATGGAAACTCTTAATGCATTCTTCGCTTGAGCGTAGCTTCCCTCGTTTATAAAGGGAACAGCCATCAGTGCACTCAACCCACGATTTCCATGTAGTGCACTCACCCCATGACTTCCATTTACTTACTTGCTCCCAAAGAAAATTGGGAAGTTATTGAAAGTAGAGGTGGAAAATGACTGCGGTTCTCTTGTACGGTTAATAGTACATGAGTCACTAGGAAGATCCTAAATTATAGGAGACTTGTTCAAAGTGGAGAATAAATCTCTTGGGTGTCCGAATTTATAGGAGACTAATTCAAAGAGAGGAATAAGTCTTCTCCATATTTTTAGGCGTTTAAAAAAAACTTTTTGCCAATTAATAAATTAATTTAATTAAGCAACTAATTAAACTTTTAACCTTTTACATTAACCAAAAACAGAAAACGTAATTTTCGTAACTTCCAGTCAATGTCTTCTTCAGACCTGTATCGTGGGGAACAGCGCACTGTCTCCATCTACAACTTTCGTCAGGACTTTAACTCTAGGAACAGTAAACTGACTTCTAAAGCAATTGTCCAACTTCTTGGATATTTGAGACATGTACAACTTCCACGAACCAAGTCATAGGCTTCATCAACGATTAACAAAAAAGAATATGCACCTACAAAACAATCTCTAAAACATGTTTGTTTATTTAGAAGTGAAGTCATCATCAAAACCTAAGAAGCCAACAAATTTCCCCTTTTTGATGAAGACAAACTTTATAAACAAACTTAAGTAAAATAGAGTAAAGCAAAATTCTTAGAGTATACTAGAGATTAAAGTAACTCCAAATAACTTAGTAAATTAACTCGTTACAATATAATTTACCAAGCACTCATAGTAGAACAATTTACTCCATACAAAAACATAACAAAAATAATTAAACTAACACAAAAATAGTTTAAACTAACACAAATTAACAAATAATATGACAAATTTAGAACAATTAAACAACAATTAAACTTAACAGCACAGATCAACTTAGATAATGATATTTTAAGCCCTTAGCAGATCACAGTATGCAATAATTTCCATTAAAGAGCAATATAAATCAATCTATCAAGATATGGAGACTGTGTATTCACAACTTCTCTTAAGTTTGTGCATCTCTTCCCCCTTTTGTCATCAATCAAAAAGAATTGGGGGGCATCAAACCTCAGCACAAACCATATAGATTTGTCAGTGATGAAACCAAGAAGCAACAAATGAAAGTAAGTTCCATGAAAAGCAATTCAAATCTGCATAGAGTTAAGCATCACAGACCATGAAAATAAAAGCAAGAAAAGAAAATGTAGTAATTGTTCAACAAATAGATACAATTTTGTACCCCAGATGGTACAACAACAGAAAGAGAAGTTGTTTGATAAGTGTCACATCCAACAAATCATTAAAATTTTGAGGAGAGGGATCAAGGGGCGGTCTCTTCTTCATCAATGTATTCGGTCTGCACTTCAACAGTGTCCAACTTTGCACCAAGACGGTTTTCCATCAGGGTAAGTTGATCAACAATTGAGGCAAGAGAGACGCGAATTTCATCTTGAAAGGCAGTGAATTGAGACTGTATATCAAGGAGCTTGGAGAGAATGGAATTTGAAGAAGCTGCAGGAACAGAGTCAAAGTTAGTACAACCAATATTAGGTGAAGTGTGTGATTGTGGTGGTGGTGTAAACCAGATAGGTGATTGTGGTGGTGATGGTATTTGATGTTGTGGTGGAGTGGCTAGCTTGGGAGAGGAAGGTTCATTAGGTGTTGGCTCAGGTATGGTGTCAGATGTGGTTTCATCAACCACAGTAGCCTTGCGTTTCGAGGCCAACCTCCTACTCTTCCTTTGTATTGACTTAGCCTTTTTCCTCATAGCCAACACAATCTCTTCATCACTGGAATCACTGCAGAGATTGTGAGCAACATTATCATCCAAGGCTTCTTTCTGTTCTTCCTTTTCCCCCTTACTTGCAGCTCCGTCCTGTTCCCCTCCTTCAGATGTTTCAATATTTTCAGAGGGAACAGAATCTTGTTCCTTTTCTTTCTTATTCTCCTTGTTCTCCTTTTCCTCTTCAACTTCTTCAGATCCAACTTCTACAACCTCTTCATGCATCAATATCCCCTCATCATTCAATTTTAAATGCAAATTTTGTAAACATTTCGCACCAATTTTCATGTTGGGACCCATTGGGAACTCCAACCCTTCCAATGGGACCTCGAATTTTCTAAAAATCCAGGTTAGCAACCCTCCATAACCAATGAAACTTTTCTTTTCAATGCAGTCTGATAAATGAGAGATCATCAATGAAGGAAAATTTATTTTAATATGTTTTTCCATGCAGTAAATTAAAGTGGCGTCACGCAAACTCACTTGACTACGTTTTGAGTTTCGTGGTAAAATGAATCTGCAAGCAACATTGTACAACAATTTATGCATAGGAGACAGAACATTGTGACTGATCTTCCCCTTCTTTTGATCAACCCCAATACTTATCCAACCCGAACCCTACTGTCATCTCCTTTGAAACTTCTTCGGCACTGTTTGGATCAACATGCTTCGAACGCTTAACTACTCTGGAAGATGAACCACCTTTTGGTGATGGAATCTTTCTTTTGGTACCTGTGGGTTCAGTGGAGTGTTTGGGTGATTCTTGTGTGGTTTCTGTTGGTGTGGGTGGTGCAGCATTCAGTAATGGTGGAGGAAGAACTACTCTTAGTGGTTTTGGCTGGTCTGGTGTACGGGATTTGGTAGTTTTCTTGCCGGATTTAGAGGATTTTGGGGATTTTATTTTTGAATTTTTGAAGGTGTTGAGAGAAGGGAGAAGGACGGTTTCTTGAAAGAGAGGTTGAGAGAAAGGTTTGGGGGAGTGTAGTGTTATGACGTAAAGGGAGGGAGTTTAAATGATTGAAGTGACGGTTACTCCTTCAAGTCCCGTCTCTTTATTTCCCTTTGCATTACTTGACTGAAGAAAAAACCGTTTTCCCCTTTTTTTTTTTTTTTTTTTTTTTTTTTGATTATGTTGTTGTTTTTATAGAGATATGAAATAAAAATAATGAAAATAAAATAAGATAGTATTGAGATGAATTGTGATATTGTGAGATTTTATATGAAGAGAATAATGAACAACTGCTTTGGTCTGATCAGATTAACACATGCAAATTAGAAGACATTCATGGTACAAACTTTATTAAGTGTTTACCTGATCCATTCAATAATTGATTTTCAATCAAGATATTGAGGTTGATTCCTGACCTTTTCATTCTCATGATGCTTCAATGGGAAATATATGAAACTAACTTTAGTGGAGCTTGATCATACCAAGTTCCAATCTCATCTTTTCATATTGTTCCCTTGGAAGTGGTTTGGTCAGAATATCTGCAACTTGTTCATTAGTGTTAACATGCTTTACGACAATATTCTTATTTTCAACATTATCTTTAAGAAAATGATGCCTAATGTGGATATGTTTTACTCGTGAATGATGCACTGGATCTTTAGATATACATATGGCACTGGTATTATCACAATAAATAGGAACACATTCAATTTTAATACCAAAATCTCTTAGCTGTTGCTTTATCCAAAGTATTTGGGAACAGCAAGCTGCTGCTGCTACGTATTCAGCTTCTGCAGTTGATAATGCAACATTGTTTTGTTTCTTGGAACTCCATGAAACTAAACATGAGCCAAGAAATTGTACCATACCTGATGTGCTTTTTCTATTAACTAGATCACCTGCATAATCTGCATCACTAAAACCTTTCAAATCATAGACATCACTTTTAGGATAAAATAGGGACAAGTCGTCTGTTCCCTTTAAGTATCTCAGAATTCTTTTTACTGCTGTAAAATGTGATTCTTTGGGATTAGATTGAAATCTAGCACATAAGCCAACACTAAAAGAAATATCAGGTCTACTAGCTGTTAGATATAATAAAGAACCAATCATGCCTCGATACATTGTTTGATCTACATTAATCCCATTTAGGTCTTCATTTAGTCTAACATTGGTAGCCATAGGTGTATGGTTAGTTTTAGCATTATTCAATCCATATTTCTTGAGAAGTTCTTTTATATATTTTTGTTGATGAATAAAAATACCATTTTCAGTTTGTTTAATTTGTAAACCAAGGAAGAAATTTAGTTCTCCCATCATGCTCATTTCAAATTCTGTGCCCATAAGGTTGGAAAATTCTGTACATAACAAGTCATTAGTGGCACCAAAAATAATATCATCAACATAAATTTGAACAACCAAAATATCATAACCTTTATTCTTAAAGAATAAGGTTTTGTAGATTTTTCCTCTTACAAAGTTATTTTGAATCAAAAACTTTGACAGTCTTTCATACCATTGCCTAGGAGCTTGCTTCAAGCCATATAAGGCTTTATCAAGCTTGTAGACATGATCAGGACAAGAGGTATTTTCAAAACCAGGGGGTTGTTCAACAAAAACATCTTCGTCAAGATAGCCATTTAAAAAAGCACATTTCACATCCATTTGATATAATTTAAAGTTCATGAATGCAGCAAAAGAAATTAAGATTCTAATAGCCTCTAACCTTGCTACTGGAGCAAAAGTCTCAGTGTAATTAATACCTTCTTGTTGATTGTACCCTTTGACCACGAGTCTTGCTTTGTTTCTCACTATTATTCCATGTTCATCTAGCTTATTCCGAAATACCCATTTCAAACCAATTACCTTCTTGTGTTTTGGTTTGGGTTCTAAGTGCCATACTTTATTTCTTTCAAACTCGTTCAATTCATCTTGCATGGCTACGACCCATTCGGAATCCTTTAAAGCTTCCTCGTGATTTTTAGGTTCAAGTAATGATAGGAACGCAAAGTCTGCACAAAAATTTCTCATTTGGGATCTTTTTGTGTTCCCTTATTTATATCACTTATAATCGAATCAAGAGGATGATAACTTTGATATTTCCAAGGTTTAGGCACAAATTCTCTTGTGGGAACAGTTGCATGTTCTTGTTCAGCAACTTGATTGTCATTCTGTTCAGCTACTGGTTCATTCTGCTCATCTGCGGGAACAGCTGGATTGGGAACAGTCTGCTGGTCCTCTTTAACTGGCAGTTCCTGAACTTGGTCAGTTTCTCCTGCATCTTCTTGTATTGCCTGTTCACCTGCTGTTCCTTGTTCTAACACTTTTATTTCTTCATCATCGTTCTCTAGATGAGCAAGACCAATTTTAGCATCATTGATATCCTGTTCACTTGTTGAAAAGTTAGTTTCATCAAAAATAACATGAACTGATTCTTCTACACACATTGTTCTTTTGTTGTAAACTCTGTAAGCTTTACTTTGTGATGAGTAACCAAGAAATACTGCTTCATCACTTCTTTCATCAAATTTGCCTAAATTTCGTTTTCCATTTACATGTACAAAACATTTGCATCCAAATATACGAAAGTAGGAAATATTTGGTTTAACACCTTTGAGTAATTCATAGGGTGTTTTTGAAGTGATTGGTCTTATTAATAAACGATTAAGAATATAGCATGCAGTAATGACGGCTTCAGCCCAAAAATTTCTAGGTAGACCACTAGCAATCAACATGGTCCTAGCCATTTCTTCGAAGGTCCTATTTTTCCTCTCTACGACTATATTTTGTTGTGGTGTTCTAGGTGCGGAAAAATTGTGATTTATACCATATTTATTGCAATAATTCATGAAGTTTGAATTTTCAAATTCTTTCCCATGATCAGACCTTATGTGAACAATTTGATTATTGGTAGATTTTTGTATTTTATTAGCAAAAGAAACAAACTCATCAAAAGCTTCATCTTTGCTTACCAAAAATAATGTCCATGTGAATCTACTATAATCATCAACAACAACAAACACATACCTTTTGCCACTACGGCTTTGTGTTCTCATAGGTCCACATAAATCTATATGAATTAATTCTAACGGTCTAGTGGTAGTGCTCAAATTCTTTGATTTAAAGGATGACCTCACTTGTTTTCCTTTGGCACAAGGATCACAAATTTCTTCCTTAAGAAATTTTATAGCTGGTAGTCCTCTAACTAGGTGTTTTGATCTTAATGCATTAATCAATGAATAACTAGCATGACCTAGTCGCTTATGCCAAAGTAGTGCGTCTTCTTCTATGACACTTAAACACGTTAGACTGGTTTTGGGAACAGTGTCCAGGTCCACCACATAAGTGTTCCCTTTTCTGATTCCCTTTAGCACAGGGTCTCCTGTGTTGTTCCTAGAAATTATGCATCGTTTAGAAGTAAACTTAACAGAGTTACCTTTGTCACAAAATTGAGAAATACTTAGCAAATTGTGTTTTAAATTCTCGACTAAAAATACGTTATCAATGGCATGGGAACTTGACCTTCCAACCTTTCCTTTGGCAATTATCTCACCCTTCATGTTGTCGCCGAAGGTTACTGTTCCCCCATCATAGGCTTCAAGTGAGAGAAATTTAGATTTGTCACCCGTCATATGCTTGGAACACCCACTGTCGAGATACCATGAGTTGTTCCCCCTCACTTGAAACTGCAAAGCAACTTAATGGTTAGGTACAGGAACCAATTCATCCTTAGGTTCCTTGTCGACAATACTTGAATCACATTTCTTAATCCATATGCGTTCGACATAATTTTTATTTGCTTTGGTATGTTGTTCCCTCTTTATACATTGATGTTTTAGGTGTCGAATTTTACCACAAAAGGAACAGATTTTACTACTAGGGAGATCAACATAGACCTTTTTCTTTTTATTATTTTTAACATAACCTAGACCTTCTTTACTCTTTGTTTTAGCTTCTAGAATCCATTTGGGAATTTCATTGATTTTCGCTTTTCCTCTTGAGTTTATTTTATTTTTCAAATATTCATTTTCTATTTCATAGGATTCTAATTTTGATTTCAACTTTTGAAATTCAGTGCTAACCATGTGAGTAGATATATTGTTTACATCTTTACTTAATCCTAACAATTTATTTTGATTTATTTCAATACTAAGAAAAATAAATTCCTGTTCCAATTTTTCAATTGTCTCTTTCAAAACAATATTCTGATCTAGCAAATTAAAAAATCTGCTTTGTACATCTATTCTAAATGAATTTAGGTAGGACACATGATCCTTGTTTGAGTTGAGGTCTTTCTCGATTTGGAGACACTTGATATTCTGTTTATCTAATTTCTCTTGTGTCTCCAAGAGCAACTTAATTAATTTATTCTTACTGAGTTTAGATGGATGTTTAGGAAGTGAGTTATAAGACATTACCTCTTTTTCTTTGGACTCTTCATCCTTGCTGTGATGAGATGCCATGAGGCATAGGTTTGCTGTTTCTTCTTCCACTGGAGCTTCTGTCTCAGCCTCGCTCTCCGTATCACCCTAAGCTGCAATCATTGCCTTTCTAAAATCAGTTTTGAAGTTTCCCTTCTTATATTGTCTTCCAATTTCTCTTGCTTTTCCCTTGCCCTTCTCATTTTTCCATTGAGGGCAATCCTTGATGAAGTGATCAGTGCTCCCACACTTGTGGCATTCAAAATTTGTCTTCAAGTTAGCAATTCCCTTTTGTTTGTTGTTTCTTTGATTTGCATATCTGCTGTTCCTGAAGAATTTTTTAAATTTTCTTGCCAACATAGCAGTCTCCTCATCATCAGTTTTTGATTCTTCAGGATCCTTCTCTTTCTCTTCTCATGCTTCTCTTGAAGCTTCTCTATTCCCCTAGACTTCCCTTAAGTCTAGTTACAACAAAAACACTCAATTACCTTTACAAGGCCAATTCTTAAGAAGATTAAAATTAAGTAGTTGCTCAAGAAAAATATAATGAATTAATTGGCATTAATAACTTTAAATATTTTTCTTAATTGATCTCCCTTAATGGACACTCTTAATGCATTCTTCGCTTGAGCGTAGCTTCCCTCGTTTATAAAGGGAACAACCATCAGTGCACTCAACCCACGATTTTCATGTAGTGCACTCACCCCATGACTTCCATTTACTTACTTGCTCCCAAAGAAAATTGGGAAGTTATTAAAAGTAGAGGTGGAAAATGACTGCGGTTCTCTTGTACGGTTAATAGTAAATGAGTCACTAGGAAGATCCTAAATTATTGGAGACTTGTTCAAAGTAGAGAATAAATCTCTTGGGTGTCCGAATTTATAGGATACTAATTCAAAAAGAGGAATAAGTCTTCTCCATATTTTTAGGCGTTTAAAAAAACCTTTTTGCCAATTAATAAATTAATTTAATTAAGCAACTAATTAAACTTTTAACCTTTTACATTAACCAAAAACAGAAAACGTAAATTTCGTAACTTCCAGTCAATGTCTTCTTCAGACCTGTATCGTGGGGAACAGCGCACTATCTCCATCTACAACTTTTGTCAGGACTTTAACTCTAGAAACAGTAAACTGACTTCTAAAGCAATTGTCCAACTTCTTGGATATTTGAGACATGTACAAATTCCACGAACCAAGTCATAGGCTTTATCAACGATTAACAAAATCAGATATTCACCTACAAAACAATCTCTAAAACATGTTTGTTTATTTAGAAGTGAAGTCATCATCAAAACCTAAAAGGCCAACACTTGGTTTTTTTTACTCAAAACATGGTATACAACACTATTAGATATATATTATTGTGTTGAAGTGGTTATAATTGAAAATCATAGTCATATGCTAAAGATTACGTGTTAAGTTGGGATTTTAAGGGGTTTTAAGCGTTTTTGGCACTTTTGCGTATAAAGTAGCTCAAACTTGGTTTGTTTTGCACGAAACTTGGAATACAACACTATTTGGTTTATATTATTGTGTTGAAGTGGTTAGAATTGAAAATCATAGTCAAGTGCTAGATATTACGTGTTAAGTTGCGATTTTAAGGGTTTTTTAGCGTTTTTGGCAGTTTTGCGCATAAAGTAGCTCGCTCAAGCTTGTTTTGTTTTGCACGAAACTTGGCATACAAAACTATTTGGTATATATTATTGTGTTGCAGTGGATAGAATTGAAAATCATAGTGAAATACTAGAAATTATGTGTTAAGTTGCGATTTTAAGGGTTTTAAAGCGTTTTTGGCACTTGTGCGCATAAAGTAGCTCAAACTCGGTTTGTATTGCACGAAACTTGGCACACAACACTATTTGGTATATATTATTGTGTTGAAGTGGTTAGGATTGATAATCATAGTCATATGTTAGAAATTACGTGTTAAGTTGCGATTTTAAAGGTTTCTAAGCGTTTTTGGCACTTTTGCGCATAACGTAGCTCAAACTTGGTTTGTTTTACAAATAACTTGAGACACAACACTATTAGGTATATATTATTGTGTTGAAGTGGTTAGAATTGAAAATCATAGTCATATGCAAAAAATTACTTGTTAGGTTGCGATTTTAAGGGTTTTTTGAGCGTTTTTGGCACTTTTGCGTATAAAGTAGCTCAAACTTGGTTTGTTTTACAAAAAACTTGACACACAACACTATTAGGCATATATTATTGTGTTGAAGTTGTTAGAATTTAAAATCATAGTCTTATGCAAAAAATTACTTGAAATTTGCGATTTTAAGGGTTCTTAAGCGTTTTTGGCACTTTTGCGCGTAAAGTAGCTCGCTCAAACATGGTTTGTTTTGCACGAAACTTGGCATACAAAACTATTCTGTATATATTATTGTGTGGCAGTGGTTAGAATTGAAAATCATAGTGAAATGCTAGATATTACGTGTTAAGTTGCGATTTTAAGGGTTTTTAAACGTTTTCGGCACTTTTGCGCAAAAAGTGAGAATTCTTATTAATCACAAAACAAAATCCATATATATGAGAGACGACCTCCATTTATAGGTTTTTAGCTAGCTAACGGCTATAAACATCACGTGCTATACAATATGCCTCTTAAAACTGAAATTAAAAACAAGAACACTTGGGCACTAATCAGGAATTATCAGTGACCAGCCCAACTTGCGCGCGTATGCTAGTGGGATGTGTGCTTCACAATCATAGTTCTTGGGATTTGATGGCTTGGTCCATGTATGCAGATCACATTTCCATGGTTTTTTGGATCCAGGTCTCCTTGGTTAAGGCTCAAACCACGCGGCAAGGTAGCCTGGTCAGTGGGTAGGCTGCTGTCCTGTTCTGCCCTCTTTGTTGTTTCTTGGTTTGTTATTGTTAGCTCAAACTTGGTTTGTTTTACGCGAAACTTGGCACACAACACTATTTCGTATATATTATTGTCTTGAAGTGGTTAGAATTGAAAATCATAGTCATATACTAGAAATTACTTGTTAAGTTGCGATTTAAAGAGTTTTTAAGCGTTTTGGCACTTTTGCGCATAAAGTAGCTTAAACTTGGTTTGTATTGCACGAAACTTGGAACACAACACTATTTGGTATATATATTATTGTTTTTAAATGGTTCGAATTGATAATCATAGTCATATGCTTGAAATTATGTGTTAAGTTGCGATTTTAGGGTTTTTAAGCGTTTTTTGCACTTTTGCGCATAAAGTAGCTCAAACTTGGTTTGTTTTACAAAAAACTTGACACACAACACTATTAGGAATATATTATTGTGTTGAAGTTGTTAGAAATGAAAATAATAGTTATATGCAAAAAATTACTTGTAATTTGCGATTTTAAGGGTTTTTAAGCGTTTTTGGCACTTTTGCGCGTAAAGTAGCTCGCTCAAACTTGGTTTGTTTTGCACGAAACTTGGCATACAAAACTACTTGGTATATATTATTGTGTGGCAGTGGTTAGAATTGAAAATCATAGTGAAATGCTAGATATTACATGTTAAATTGCGATTTTAAGGGTTTTTAAACGTTTTTGGCACTTTTGCGCATAAAGTGAGAATTCTTATTAATCACAAAACTAAATCCATATATATGAGAGACGACCTCTATTTATAGGTTTCTAGCTAGCTAACGGCTACAAAAATCACGTGCTATACAATATGCCTCTTAAAACTGAAATTAATAACAAGAACACTTGGGCACTAATCAGGAATGATCAGTGACCAGCCCAGCTTGCGCGCGTATGCTAGTGGGCTGTGTGCTTCACAATCACGGTTCTTGGGATTTGATGGCTTGGTCCATATATGCAGATCACATTTCCATGGTTGTTTGGATCCAGGTCTCCTTGGTTAAGGCACAAACCACGCGGCAAGGTAGCCTGGTCAGCGGGTAGGCTGTTGTCCTGTTCTACCCTCTTTGTTGTTTCTTGGTTTGTTGTTGTTAGCTCAAACTTGGTTTGTTTTACGCGAAACTTGGCACACAACACTATTTCGTATATATTATTGTCTTGAAGTGGTTGGAATTGAAAATCATAGTCATATACTAGAAATTACTTGTTAAGTTGCGATTTTAAGAGTTTTTAAGCGTTTTGGCACTTTTGCGCATAAAGTAGCTTAAACTTGGTTTGTATTGCACGAAACTTGGAACACAACACTATTTGGTATTTATATTATTGTTTTTAAATGGTTCGAATTGATAATCATAGTCATATGCTTGAAATTATGTGTTAAGTTGCGATTTTAGGGTTTTTAAGCGTTTTTTGCACTTTTGCGCATAAAGTAGCTCAAACTTGGTTTGTTTTACAAAAAACTTGACACACAACACTATTAGGAATATATTATTGTGTTGAAGTTGTTAGAAATGAAAATAATAGTTATATGCAAAAAATTACTTGTAATTTGCGATTTTAAGGGTTTTTAAGCGTTTTTGGCACTTTTGCGCGTAAAGTAGCTCGCTCAAACTTGGTTTGTTTTGCACGAAACTTGGCATACAAAACTACTTGGTATATATCATTGTGTGGCAGTGGTTAGAATTGAAAATCATAGTGAAATGCTAGATAATACATGTTAAGTTGCGATTTTAAGGGTTTTTAAACGTTTTTGGCACTTTTGCGCATAAAGTGAGAATTCTTATTAATCACAAAACTAAATCCATATATATGAGAGACGACCTCTATTTATAGGTTTCGAGCTAGCTAACGGCTACAAAAATCACGTGCTATACAATATGCCTCTTAAAACTGAAATTAATAACAAGAACACTTGGGCACTAATCAGGAATGATCAGTGACCAGCCCAGCTTGCGCGCGTATGCTAGTGGCTGTGTGCTTCACAATCACGGTTCTTGGGATTCGATGGCTTGGTCCATATATGCAGATCACATTTCCATGGTTGTTTGGATCCAGGTCTCCTTGGTTAAGGCACAAACCACGCGACAAGGTAGCCTGGTCAGCCGGTAGGCTGTTGTCCTGTTCTACCCTCTTTGTTGTTTCTTGGTTTGTTATTGTTAGCTTAAACTTGGTTTGTTTTACACGAAACTTGGCACACAACACTATTTCGTATATATTATTGTCTTGAAGTGGTTAGAATTGAAAATCATAGTCATATGCTAGAAATTACTTGTTAAGTTGCGATTTTAAGAGTTTTTAAGCGTTTTGGCACTTTTGGGCATAAAGTAGCTTAAACTTGGTTTGTATTGCACGAAACTTAGCACACAACACTATTTGGTATATATATTATTGTTTTTAAGTGGTTCGAATTGATAATCATAGTCATATGCTTGAAATTATGTGTTAAGTTGCGATTTTAGGGTTTTTAAGCGTTTTTGGCACTTTTGCGCATAAAGTAGCTCAAATTTGGTTTGTTTTACAAAAAACTTGACACACAACACTATTAGGAATATATTAATGTGTTGAAGTTGTTAGAATTGAAAATCATAGTCATATGCAAAAAATTACTTGTAA
Source organism: Amaranthus tricolor (assembly GCF_026212465.1). NCBI lineage: Eukaryota > Viridiplantae > Streptophyta > Magnoliopsida > Caryophyllales > Amaranthaceae > Amaranthus > Amaranthus tricolor. The sequence goes on from NC_080058.1 coordinate 21,569,825, forward strand.
TTTGCGATTTTAAGGGTTTTTAAGCGTTTTTGGCACTTTTGCGCGTAAAGTAGCTCGCTCAAACTTGGTTTGTTTTGCACGAAACTTGGCATACAACACTATTTGGTATATATTATTGTGTTGCAGTGGTTAGAATAGAAAATCATAGTGAAATGCTAGATATTACGTGTTAAGTTGCGATTTAAAGGGTTTTTCAGCGTTTTTGGCACTTGTGCGCATAAAGTAACTCAAACTTGTTTTGTTTTGCACGAAACTTGGCACAGAACACTATTTGGTTTATATTATTGGGTTGAAGTGGTTATAATTTAAAATCATAGTGATCTGCTAGAAATTACGTGTTAAGTTGCGATTTTAAAGGTTTTTAAACGTTTTTGGCACTTTTGCGCATAAAGTACCTCTTTCAAACTTGTTTTGTTTTGCACGAAACTTGGCATACAACACTATTTGGTATATATATTATTGTGTTGCAGTGGTTAGAATTGAAAATCATAGTGAAATATTAGAAATTACGTATTATTGCGATTTTAAGGGTTTTTAAGCGTTTTTGGCGCTTGAGCGCATAAAGTAGCTCAAACATGGTTTGTATTGCACGAAACTTTGCACACAACACTATTTAGTATATATTATTATATTGAAGTGGTTATAATTGATAATCATAGTCATATGCTAGAAATCACGTGCTAAGTTGCGATTTTAAGGGTTTTTAAGCGTTTTTGACACTTTTGCGCATAAAGTAGCTCAAACTTGGTTTGATTTACAAAAAACACGACACACAAAACTATTAGGTATATATTATTGTGTTGAAGTGGTTAGAAATGAAAATCATAGTCATATGCAAAAAATTACTTGTTAAGTTGCGATTTTAAGGGTTTTTAAGCGTTTTTGGCACTTTTGCGCGTAAAGTAGGTCGCTCAAACTTGGTTTGTTTTGCACGAAACATGGCATACAACACTATTTGGTATATATTATTGTGTTGCAGTGGTTAGAATAGAAAATCATAGTGAAATACTAGATATTACGTGTTAAGTTGCGATTTAAAGGGTTTTTAAGCGTTTTTGGCACTTGTGCGCACAAAGTAACTCAAACTTGTTTTGTTTTGCACGAAACATGGCACACAACACTATTTGGTTTATATTATTGGGTTGAAGTGGTTATAATTTAAAATCATAGTCATCTGCTAGGAATTACGTGTTAAGTTGCGATTTTAAAGGTTTTTAAACGTTTTTCGCACTTTTGCGCATAAAGTGAAATTTTTTATTAATCACAAAACTAAATCCATATACATGAGAGATGACCTCTATTTATAGGTTTCTAGCTAGCTAACGGCTATAAACATCACGTGCTATACAATATGCCTCTTAAAACTGAAATTAAAAACAAGAACACTTGGGCACTAATCAGGACCGATCAGTAACTAGCCCAGCTTGCGCGCGTATGCTAGTGAGTTGTGTGCTTCACAATCATGGTTCTTGGGATTTGATGGCTTGGCTCATGTATGGAGATCACATTTCCATGGTTGTTTGCATCCAGGTCTCCTTGGTTAACGCTCCAACCACGCGGCAAGGTAGGCTGGTCAGTGGGTAGGCTGCTGTCCTGTTCTGCCCTCTTTGTTGTTTCTTGGTTTGTTATTGATAGCTCAAACTTGGTTGGTTTTGCACGAAACTTGGCACACAACACTATTTGGTATATATATTTTTTTCTTGAAGTGGTTAGAATTGAAAATCATAGTCATATGCTAGAAATTACATGTTAAGTTGCGATTTTAAGAGTTTTTAAGCGCTTTTGGCACTTTTGCGCATATAGTAGCTTAAACTTGGTTTGTATTGCACGAAATTTGGCAAAAAACACTATTTGGTATATATATTATTTTTTTAAGTTGTTCGAATTGATAATCATAGTCATATGCTAGAAATTATTTGTTATGTTGCGATTTTAAGGGTTTTAAAGCGTTTTTGGCACTTTTGCGTATAAAGTAGCACAAACTTGGTTTGTTTTACACAAAACATGGCGCACAACACTATTAGGTATATATTATTGTGTTGAAGTTGTTAGAATTGAAAATCATAGTCATATGCTAAAAATTATGTGTTAAGTTGCTATGTTAAGGGTTTTTAAGCGTTTTTGGCACTTGTGCGCATAAAGTAGCTCAAACTTGGTTTGTATTGCACGAAACTTTGCACACAAAACTATTTAGTATATATTATTATATTGAAGTGGTTATAATTGATAATCATAGTCATATGCTAGAAATCACGTGTTAAGTTGCGATTTTAAGGGTTTTTAAGCGTTTTTGGCACTTTTGCGCGTAAAGTAGGTCGCTCAAACTTGGTTTGTTTTGCACGAAACTTGGCATACAACACTATTTGGTATATATTATTGTGTTGCACTGGTTAGAATAGAAAATCATAGTGAAATAATAGATATTACGTGTTAAGTTGCGATTTAAAGGGTTTTTAAGCGTTTTTGGCACTTGTGCGCACAAAGTAACTCAAACTTGTTTTGTTTTGCACGAAACTTGGCACACAACACTATTTGGTTTATATTATTGGGTTGAAGTGGTTATAATTTAAAATCATAGTCATCTGCTAGGAATTACGTGTTAAGCTGCGATTTTAAAGGTTTTTAAACGTTTTTCGCACTTTTGCGCATAAAGTGAAAATTTTTATTAATCACAAAACTAAATCCATATACATGAGAGATGACCTCTATTTATACGTTTCTAGCTAGCTAACGGCTATAAACATCACGTGCTATACAATATGCCTCTTAAAACTGAAATTAAAAACAAGAACACTTGGGCACTAATCAGGACGGATCAGTAACTAGCCCAGCTTGCGCGCGTATGCTATTGAGCTGTGTGCTTCACAATCATGGTTCTTGGGATTTGATGGCTTGGCTAATGTATGGAGATCACATTTCCATGGTTGTTTGCATCCAGGTCTCCTTGGTTAACGCTCCAACCACGCGGCAAGGTAGGCTGGTCAGTGGGTAGGCTGCTGTCTTGTTCTGCCCTCTTTGTTGTTTCTTGGTTTGTTATTGATAGCTCAAACTTGGTTGGTTTTGCACGAAACTTGGCACACAACACTATTTGGTATATATATTTTTTTCTTGAAGTGGTTAGAATTGAAAATCATAGTCATATGCTAGAAATTACATGTTAAGTTGCGATTTTAAGAGTTTTTAAGCGCTTTTGGCACTTTTGCGCATATAGTAGCTTAAACTTGGTTTGTAATGCACGAAATTTGGCAAAAAACACTATTTGGTATATATATTATTTTTTTAAGTTGTTCGAATTGATAATCATAGTCATATGCTAGAAATTATTTGTTAAGTTGCGATTTTAAGGGTTTTAAAGCGTTTTTGGCACTTTTGCGTATAAAGTAGCACAAACTTGGTTTGTTTTACACAAAACATGGCGCACAACACTATTAGGTATATATTATTGTGTTGAAGTTGTTAGAATTGAAAATCATAGTCATATGCTAAAAATTATGTGTTAAGTTGCTATTTTAAGGGTTTTTAAGCGTTTTTGGCTCTTGTGCGCATAAAGTAGCTCAAACTTGGTTTGTATTGCACGAAACTTGGCACAAAACACTATTTGGTATATATTATTGTGTTGAAGTGGTTAGAATAGGTAATCATAGTCATATGCTAGAAATTACGTGTTAAGTAGCGATTTTAACGGTTTTTAAGCGTTTTTGGCACTTTTGCGCATAAAGTAGCTCAAACTTGGTTTGTTTTATAAAAAACTTGACACACAACACTATTAGGTATATATTATTGTGTTGAAGTGGTTAGAATTGAAAAACATAGTCATATGCAAAAAATTACTTGTTAAGTTGCGATTTTAAGGGTTTTTAAGCTTTTTTGACACTTTTACGCGTAAAGTAGCACGCTCAAACTTGGTTTGTTTTGCACGAAACTTGTCATAAAACACTATTTGGTATATATTATTGTGTTGCAGTGGTTAGAGTTCAAAATCATAGTGAAATACTAGATATTACGTGTTAAGTTGCGATTTTAAGGGTTTTTAAGCGTTTTTGGCACTTGTGCGCATAAAGTAGCTCAAACTTGTTTTGTTGGCACGAAACTTGGCACAATACACTATTTGGTTTATATTATTGGGTTGAAGTGGTTATAATTTAAAATCATAGTCATCTGCTAGAAATTACGTGTTAAGTTGCGTTTTTAAGGGTTTTTAAACGTTTTTAGCACTTTTGCGCATAAAGTACCTCTTTCAAACTTGTTTTGTTTTGCACGAAACTTGGCATACAAAACTATTTGGTATATATATTATTGTGTTGCAGTGGTTAGAATTGAAAATCATAGTGAAATATTAGAAATTACGTGTTATTGCGATTTTAAGGGTTTTTAAGCGTTTTTGGCGCTTGAGCGCATAAAGTAGCTCAAACATGGTTTGTATTGCACGAAACTTTGCACACAACACTATTTAGTATATATTATTATATTGAAGTGGTTATAATTGATAATCATAGTCATATGCTAGAAATCACGTGTTAAGTTGCGATTTTAAGGGTTTTTAAGTGTTTTTGACACTTTTGCGCATAAAGTAGCTCAAACTTGGTTTGATTTACAAAAAACACGACACACAAAACTATTAGATATATATTATTGTGTTGAAGTGGTTAGAATTGAAAATCATAGTCATATGCAAAAAATTACTTGTTAAGTTGCGATTTTAAGGGTTTTTAAGCGTTTTTGGCACTTTTGCGCGTAAAGTAGGTCGCTCAAACTTGGTTTGTTTTGCACGAAACTTGGCATACAACACTATTTGGTATATAGTATTGTGTTGCACTGGTTAGAATAGAAAATCATAGTGAAATACTAGATATTACGTGTTAAGTTGCGATTTAAAGGGTTTTTAAGCGTTTTTGGCACTTGTGCGCACAAAGTAACTCAAACTTGTTTTGTTTTGCACGAAACTTGGCACACAACACTATTTGGTTTATATTATTGGGTTGAAGTGGTTATAATTTAAAATCATAGTCATCTGCTAGGAATTACGTGTTAAGTTGCGATTTTAAAGGTTTTTAAACGTTTTTCAACGTTTTTCGCACTTTTGCGCATAAAGTGAAAATTTTTATTAATCACAAAACTAAATCCATATACATGAGAGATGACCTCTATTTATAGGTTTCTAGCTAGCTAACGGCTATAAACATCACGTGCTATACAATATGCCTCTTAAAACTGAAATTAAAAACAAGAACACTTGGGCACTAATCAGGACCGATCAGTAACTAGCCCAGCTTGCGCGCGTATGCTAGTGAGCTGTGTGCTTCACAATCATGGTTCTTGGGATTTGATGGCTTGGCTCATGTATGGAGATCACATTTCCATGGTTGTTTGCATCCAGGTCTCCTTGGTTAACGCTCCAACCACGCGGCAAGGTAGGCTGGTCAGTGGGTAGGCTGCTGTCCTGTTCTGCCCTCTTTGTTGTTTCTTGGTTTGTTATTGATAGCTCAAACTTGGTTGGTTTTGCACGAAACTTGGCACACAACACTATTTGGTATATATATTTTTTTCTTGAAGTGGTTAGAATTGAAAATCATATTCATATGCTAGAAATTACATGTTAAGTTGCGATTTTAAGAGTTTTTAAGCGCTTTTGGCACTTTTGCGCATATAGTAGCTTAAACTTGGTTTGTATTGCACGAAATTTGGCAAAAAACACTATTTGGTATATATATTATTTTTTTAAGTTGTTCGAATTGATAATCATAGTCATATGCTAGAAATTATTTGTTAAGTTGCGATTTTAAGGGTTTTAAAGCGTTTTTGGCACTTTTGCGTATAAAGTAGCACAAACTTGGTTTGTTTTACACAAAACATGGCGCACAACACTATTAGGTATATATTATTGTGTTGAAGTTGTTAGAATTGAAAATCATAGTCATATGCTAAAAATTATGTGTTAAGTTGCTATTTTAAGGGTTTTTAAGCGTTTTTGGCACTTGTGCGCATAAAGTAGCTCAAACTTGGTTTGTATTGCACGAAACTTGGCACACAACACTATTTGGTATATATTATTGTGTTGAAGTGGTTAGAATAGGTAATCATAGTCATATGCTAGAAATTACGTGTTAAGTAGCGATTTTAACGGTTTTTAAGCGTTTTTGGCACTTTTGCGCATAAAGTAGCTCAAACTTGGTTTGTTTTATAAAAAACTTGACACACAACACTATTAGGTATATATTATTGTGTTGAAGTGGTTAGAATTGAAAAACATAGTCATATGCAAAAAATTACTTGTTAAGTTGCGATTTTAAGGGTTTTTAAGCTTTTTTGACACTTTTGCGCGTAAAGTAGCACGCTCAAACTTGGTTTGTTTTGCATGAAACTTGTCATAAAACACTATTTGGTATATATTATTGTGTTGCAGTGTTTAGAATTTAAAATCATAGTGAAATACTAGATATTACGTGTTAAGTTGCGATTTTAAGGGTTTTTAAGCGTTTTTGGCACTTGTGCGCATAAAGTAGCTCAAACTTGTTTTGTTGGCACGAAACTTGGCACAATACACTATTTGGTTTATATTATTGGGTTGAAGTGGTTATAATTTAAAATCATAGTCATCTGCTAGAAATTACGTGTTAAGTTGCGTTTTTAAGGGTTTTTAAACGTTTTTGGCACTTTTGCGCATAAAGTACCTCTTTCAAACTTGTTTTGTTTTGCACGAAACTTGGCATACAAAACTATTTGGTATATATATTATTGTGTTGCAGTGGTTAGAATTGAAAATCATAGTGAAATATTAGAAATTACGTGTTATTGCGATTTTAAGGGTTTTTAAGCGTTTTTGGCGCTTGAGCGCATAAAGTAGCTCAAACATGGTTTGTATTGCACGAAACTTTGCACACAACACTATTTAGTATATATTATTTTATTGAAGTGGTTATAATTGATAATCATAGTCATATGCTAGAAATCACGTGTTAAGTTGCGATTTTAAGGGTTTTTAAGTGTTTTTGACACTTTTGCGCATAAAGTAGCTCAAACTTGGTTTGATTTACAAAAAACACGACACACAAAACTATTAGGTATATATTATTGTGTTGAAGTGGTTAGAATTGAAAATTATAGTCATATGCAAAAAATTACTTGTTAAGTTGCGATTTTAAGGGTTTTTAAGCGTTTTTGGCACTTTTGTGCGTAAAGTAGGTCGCACAAACTTGGTTTGTTTTGCACGAAACTTGGCATACAACACTATTTGGTATATATTATTGTGTTGCACTGGTTAGAATAGAAAATCATAGTGAAATACTAGATATTACGTGTTAAGTTGCGATTTAAAGGGTTTTTAAGCGTTTTTGGCACTTGTGCGCACAAAGTAACTCAAACTTGTTTTGTTTTGCACGAAACTTGGCACACAACACTATTTGGTTTATATTATTGGGTTGAAGTGGTTATAATTTAAAATCATAGTCATCTGCTAGGAATTACGTGTTAAGTTGCGATTTTAAAGGTTTTTAAACGTTTTTCGCACTTTTGCGCATAAAGTGAAAATTTTTATTAATCACAAAACTAAATCCATATACATGAGAGATGACCTCTATTTATAGGTTTCTAGCTAGCTAACGGCTATAAACATCACGTGCTATACAATATGCCTCTTAAAACTGAAATTAAAAACAAGAACACTTGGGCACTAATCAGGACCAATCAGTAACTAGCCCAGCTTGCGCGCGTATGCTAGTGAGCTGTGTGCTTCACAATCATGGTTCTTGGGATTTGATGGCTTGGCTCATGTATGGAGATCACATTTCCATGGTTGTTTGCATCCAGGTCTCCTTGGTTAACGCTCCAACCACGCGGCAAGGTAGGCTGGTCAGTGGGTAGGCTGCTGTCCTGTTCTGCCCTCTTTGTTGTTTCTTGGTTTGTTATTGATAGCTCAAACTTGGTTGGTTTTTCACGAAACTTGGCACACAACACTATTTGGTACATATATTTTTTTCTTGAAGTGGTTAGAATTGAAAATCATAGTCATATGCTAGAAATTACATGTTAAGTTGCGATTTTAAGAGTTTTTAAGCGCTTTTGGCACTTTTGCGCATATAGTAGCTTAAACTTGGTTTGTATTGCACGAATTTTGGCAAAAAACACTATTTGGTATATATATTATTTTTTTAAGTTGTTCGAATTGATAATCATAGTCATATGCTAGAAATTATTTGTTAAGTTGCGATTTTAAGGGTTTTAAAGCGTTTTTGGCACTTTTGCGTATAAAGTAGCACAAACTTGGTTTGTTTTACACAAAACATGGCGCACAACACTATTAGGTATATATTATTGTGTTGAAGTTGTTAGAATTGAAAATCATAGTCATATGCTAAAAATTATGTGTTAAGTTGCTATTTTAAGGGTTTTTAAGCGTTTTTGGCACTTGTGCGCATAAAGTAGCTCAAACTTGGTTTGTATTGCACGAAACTTGGCACACAACACTATTTGGTATATATTATTGTGTTGAAGTGGTTAGAATAGGTAATCATAGTCATATGCTAGAAATTACGTGTTAAGTAGCGATTTTAAGGGTTTTTAAGCGTTTTTGGCACTTTTGCGCATAAAGTAGCTCAAACTTGGTTTGTTTTATAAAAAACTTGACACACAACACTATTAGGTATATATTATTGTGTTGAAGTGGTTAGAATTGAAAAACATAGTCATATGCAAAAAATTACTTGTTAAGTTGCGATTTTAAGGGTTTTTAAGCTTTTTTGACACTTTTGCGCGTAAAGTAGCACGCTCAAACTTGGTTTGTTTTGCACGAAACTTGTCATAAAACACTATTTGGTATATATTATTGTGTTGCAGTGGTTAGAATTTAAAATCATAGTGAAATACTAGATATTACGTGTTAAGTTGCGATTTTAAGGGTTTTTAAGCGTTTTTGGCACTTGTGCGCATAAAGTAGCTCAAACTTGTTTTGTTGGCACGAAACTTGGCACAATACACTATTTGGTTTATATTATTGGGTTGAAGTGGTTATAATTTAAAATCATAGTCATCTGCTAGAAATTACGTGTTAAGTTGCGTTTTTAAGGGTTTTTAAACGTTTTTGGCACTTTTGCGCATAAAGTACCTCTTTCAAACTTGTTTTGTTTTGCACGAAACTTGGCATACAAAACTATTTGGTATATATATTATTGTGTTGCAGTGGTTAGAATTGAAAATCATAGTGAAATATTAGAAATTACGTGTTATTGCGATTTTAAGGGTTTTTAAGCGTTTTTGGCGCTTGAGCGCATAAAGTAGCTCAAACATGGTTTGTATTGCACGAAACTTTGCACACAACACTATTTAGTATATATTATTATATTGAAGTGGTTATAATTGATAATCATAGTCATATGCTAGAAATCACGTGTTAAGTTGCGATTTTAAGGGTTTTAAAGTGTTTTTGACACTTTTGCGCATAAAGTAGCTCAAACTTGGTTTGATTTACAAAAAACACGACACACAAAACTATTAGGTATATATTATTGTGTTGAAGTGGTTAGAATTGAAAATCATAGTCATATGCAAAAAATTACTTGTTAAGTTGCGATTTTAAGGGTTTTTAAGCGTTTTTGGCACTTTTGCGCGTAAAGTAGGTCGCTCAAACTTGGTTTGTTTTGCACGAAACTTGGCATACAACACTATTTGGTATATATTATTGTGTTGCACTGGTTAGAATAGAAAATCATAGTGAAATACTAGATATTACGTGTTAAGTTGCAATTTAAAGGGTTTTTAAGCATTTTTGGCACTTGTGCGCACAAAGTAACTCAAACTTGTTTTGTTTTGCACGAAACTTGGCACACAACACTATTTGGTTTATATTATTGGGTTGAAGTGGTTATAATTTAAAATCATAGTCATCTGCTAGGAATTACGTGTTAAGTTGCGATTTTAAAGGTTTTTAAACGTTTTTCGCACTTTTGCGCATAAAGTGAAAATTTTTATTAATCACAAAACTAAATCCATATACAAGAGAGATGACCTCTATTTATAGGTTTCTAGCTAGCTAACGGCTATAAACATCACGTGCTATACAATATGCCTCTTAAAACTGAAATTAAAAACAAGAACACTTGGGCACTAATCAGGACCGATCAGTAACTAGCCCAGCTTGCGCGCGTATGCTAGTGAGCTGTGTGCTTCACAATCATGGTTCTTGGGATTTGATGGCTTGGCTCATGTATGGAGATCACATTTCCATGGTTGTTTGCATCCAGGTCTCCTTGGTTAACGCTCCAACCACGCGGCAAGGTAGGCTGGTCAGTGGGTAGGCTGCTGTCCTGTTCTGCCCTCTTTGTTGTTTCTTGGTTTGTTATTGATAGCTCAAACTTGGTTGTTTTTGCACGAAACTTGGCACACAACACTATTTGGTATATATATTTTTTTCTTGAAGTGGTTAGAATTGAAAATCATAGTCATATGCTAGAAATTACATGTTAAGTTGCGATTTTAAGAGTTTTTAAGCGCTTTTGGCACTTTTGCGCATATAGTAGCTTAAACTTGGTTTGTATTGCACGAAATTTGGCAAAAAACACTATTTGGTATATATATTATTTTTTTTAAGTTGTTCGAATTGATAATCATAGTCATATGCTAGAAATTATTTGTTAAGTTGCGATTTTAAGGGTTTTAAAGCGTTTTTGGCACTTTTGCGTATAAAGTAGCACAAACTTGGTTTGTTTTACACAAAACATGGCGCACAACACTATTAGGTATATATTATTTTGTTGAAGTGGTTAGAATTGAAAATCATAGTCATATGCTAAAAATTATGTGTTAAGTTGCTATTTTAAGGGTTTTTAAGCGTTTTTGGCACTTGTGCGCATAAAGTAGCTCAAACTTGGTTTGTATTGCACGAAACTTGGCACACAACACTATTTGGTATATATTATTGTGTTGAAGTGGTTAGAATAGGTAATCATAGTCATATGCTAGAAATTACGTGTTAAGTAGCGATTTTAAGGGTTTTTAAGCGTTTTTGGCACTTTTGCGCATAAAGTAGCTCAAACTTGGTTTGTTTTATAAAAAACTTGACACACAACACTATTAGGTATATATTATTGTGTTGAAGTGGTTAGAATTGAAAAACATAGTCATATGCAAAAAATTACTTGTTAAGTTGCGATTTTAAGGGTTTTTAAGCTTTTTTGACACTTTTGCGCGTAAAGTAGCACGCTCAAACTTGGTTTGTTTTGCACGAAACTTGTCATAAAACACTATTTGGTATATATTATTGTGTTGCAGTGGTTAGAATTTAAAATCATAGTGAAATACTAGATATTACGTGTTAAGTTGCGATTTTAAGGGTTTTTAAGCGTTTTTGGCACTTGTGCGCATAAAGTAGCTCAAACTTGTTTTGTTGGCACGAAACTTGGCACAATACACTATTTGGTTTATATTATTGGGTTGAAGTGGTTATAATTTAAAATCATAGTCATCTGCTAGAAATTACGTGTTAAGTTGCGTTTTTAAGGGTTTTTAAACGTTTTTGGCACTTTTGCGCATAAAGTACCTCTTTCAAACTTGTTTTGTTTTGCACGAAACTTGGTATACAAAACTATTTGGTATATATATTATTGTGTTGCAGTGGTTAGAATTTAAAATCATAGTGAAATATTAGAAATTACGTGTTATTGCGATTTTAAGGGTTTTTAAGCGTTTTTGGCGCTTGAGCGCATAAAGTAGCTCAAACATGGTTTGTATTGCACGAAACTTTTCACGCAACACTATTTAGTATATATTATTATATTGAAGTGGTTATAATTAATAATCATAGTCATATGCTAGAAATCACGTGTTAAGTTGCGATTTTAAGGGTTTTTAAGTGTTTTTGACACTTTTGCGCATAAAGTAGCTCAAACTTGGTTTGATTTACAAAAAACACGACACACAAAACTATTAGGTATATATTATTGTGTTGAAGTGGTTAGAATTGAAAATCATAGTCATATGCAAAAAATTACTTGTTAAGTTGCGATTTTAAGGGTTTTTAAGCGTTTTTGGCACTTTTGCGCGTAAAGTAGGTCGCTTAAACTTGGTTTGTTTTGCACGAAACTTGGCATACAACACTATTTGGTATATATTATTGTGTTGCACTGGTTAGAATAGAAAATCATAGTGAAATACTAGATATTACGTGTTAAGTTGCGATTTAAAGGGTTTTTTAGCGTTTTTGGCACTTGTGCGCGCAAAGTAACTCAAACTTGTTTTGTTTTGCACGAAACTTGGCACACAACACTATTTGGTTTATATTATTGGGTTGAAGTGGTTATAATTTAAAATCATAGTCATCTGCTAGGAATTACGTGTTAAGTTGCGATTTTAAAGGTTTTTAAACGTTTTTCGCACTTTTGCGCATAAAGTGAAAATTTTTATTAATCACAAAACTAAATCCATATACATGAGAGATGACCTCTATTTATAGGTTTCTAGCTAGCTAACGGCTATAAACATCACGTGCTATACAATATGCCTCTTAAAACTGAAATTAAAAACAAGAACACTTGGGCACTAATCAGGACCGATCAGTAACTAGCCCAGCTTGCGCGCGTATGCTAGTGAGCTGTGTGCTTCACAATCATGGTTCTTGGGATTTGATGGCTTGGCTCATGTATGGAGATCACATTTCCATGGTTGTTTGCATCCAGGTCTCCTTGGTTAACGCTCCAACCACGCGGCAAGGTAGGCTGGTCAGTGGGTAGGCTGCTGTCCTGTTCTGCCCTCTTTGTTGTTTCTTGGTTTGTTATTGATAGCTCAAACTTGGTTGGTTTTGCACGAAACTTGGCACACAACACTATTTGGTATATATATTTTTTTCTTGAAGTGGTTAGAATTGAAAATCATAGTCATATGCTAGAAATTACATGTTAAGTTGCGATTTTAAGAGTTTTTAAGCGCTTTTGGCACTTTTGCGCATATAGTAGCTTAAACTTGGTTTGTATTGCACGAAATTTGGCAAAAAACACTATTTGGTATATATATTATTTTTTTTAAGTTGTTCGAATTGATAATCATAGTCATATGCTAGAAATTATTTGTTAAGTTGCGATTTTAAATGTTTTTAAAGCGTTTTTGGCACTTTTGCGTATAAAGTAGCACAAACTTGGTTTGTTTTACACAAAACATGGCGCACAACACTATTAGGTATATATTATTTTGTTGAAGTGGTTAGAATTGAAAATCATAGTCATATGCTAAAAATTACGTGTTAAGTTGCTATTTTAAGGGTTTTTAAGCGTTTTTGGCACTTTTGCGCATAAAGTAGCTCAAACTTGGTTTGTTTTATAAAAAACTTGACACACAACACTATTAGGTATATATTATTGTGTTGAAGTGGTTAGAATTGAAAAACATAGTCATATGCAAAAAATTACTTGTTAAGTTGCGATTTTAAGGGTTTTTAAGCTTTTTTGACACTTTTGCGCGTAAAGTAGCACGCTCAAACTTGGTTTGTTTTGCACGAAACTTGTCATAAAACACTATTTGGTATATATTATTGTGTTGCAGTGGTTAGAATTTAAAATCATAGTGAAATACTAGATATTACGTGTTAAGTTGCGATTTTAAGGGTTTTTAAGCGTTTTTGGCACTTGTGCGCATAAAGTAGCTCAAACTTGTTTTGTTGGCACGAAACTTGGCACAATACACTATTTGGTTTATATTATTGGGTTGAAGTGGTTATAATTTAAAATCATAGTCATCTGCTAGAAATTACGTGTTAAGTTGCGTTTTTAAGGGTTTTTAAACGTTTTTGGCACTTTTGCGCATAAAGTACCTCTTTCAAACTTGTTTTGTTTTGCACGAAACTTGGCATACAAAACTATTTGGTATATATATTATTGTGTTGCAGTGGTTGGAATTTAAAATCATAGTGAAATATTAGAAATTACGTGTTATTGCGATTTTAAGGGTTTTTAAGCGTTTTTGGCGCTTGAGCGCATAAAGTAGCTCAAACATGGTTTGTATTGCACGAAACTTTTCACGCAACACTATTTAGTATATATTATTATATTGAAGTGGTTATAATTAATAATCATAGTCATATGCTAGAAATCACGTGTTAAGTTGCGATTTTAAGGGTTTTTAAGTGTTTTTGACACTTTTGCGCATAAAGTAGCTCAAACTTGGTTTGATTTACAAAAAACACGACACACAAAACTATTAGGTATATATTATTGTGTTGAAGTGGTTAGAATTGAAAATCATAGTCATATGCAAAAAATTACTTGTTAAGTTGCGATTTTAAGGGTTTTTAAGCGTTTTTGGCACTTTTGCGCGTAAAGTAGGTCGCTTAAACTTGGTTTGTTTTGCACGAAACTTGGCATACAACACTATTTGGTATATATTATTGTGTTGCACTGGTTAGAATAGAAAATCATAGTGAAATACTAGATATTACGTGTTAAGTTGCGATTTAAAGGGTTTTTTAGCGTTTTTGGCACTTGTGCGCGCAAAGTAACTCAAACTTGTTTTGTTTTGCACGAAACTTGGCACACAACACTATTTGGTTTATATTATTGGGTTGAAGTGGTTATAATTTAAAATCATAGTCATCTGCTAGGAATTACGTGTTAAGTTGCGATTTTAAAGGTTTTTAAACGTTTTTCGCACTTTTGCGCATAAAGTGAAAATTTTTATTAATCACAAAACTAAATCCATATACATGAGAGATGACCTCTATTTATAGGTTTCTAGCTAGCTAACGGCTATAAACATCACGTGCTATACAATATGCCTCTTAAAACTGAAATTAAAAACAAGAACACTTGGGCACTAATCAGGACCGATCAGTAACTAGCCCAGCTTGCGCGCGTATGCTAGTGAGCTGTGTGCTTCACAATCATGGTTCTTGGGATTTGATGGCTTGGCTCATGTATGGAGATCACATTTCCATGGTTGTTTGCATCCAGGTCTCCTTGGTTAACGCTCCAACCACGCGGCAAGGTAGGCTGGTCAGTGGGTAGGCTGCTGTCCTGTTCTGCCCTCTTTGTTGTTTCTTGGTTTGTTATTGATAGCTCAAACTTGGTTGGTTTTGCACGAAACTTGGCACACAACACTATTTGGTATATATATTTTTTTCTTGAAGTGGTTAGAATTGAAAATCATAGTCATATGCTAGAAATTACATGTTAAGTTGCGATTTTAAGAGTTTTTAAGCGCTTTTGGCACTTTTGCGCATATAGTAGCTTAAACTTGGTTTGTATTGCACGAAATTTGGCAAAAAACACTATTTGGTATATATATTATTTTTTTTAAGTTGTTCGAATTGATAATCATAGTCATATGCTAGAAATTATTTGTTAAGTTGCGATTTTAAGGGTTTTAAAGCGTTTTTGGCACTTTTGCGTATAAAGTAGCACAAACTTGGTTTGTTTTACACAAAACATGGCGCACAACACTATTAGGTATATATTATTTTTTTGAAGTGGTTAGAATTGAAAATCATAGTCATATGCTAAAAATTATGTGTTAAGTTGCTATTTTAAGGGTTTTTAAGCGTTTTTGGCACTTGTGCGCATAAAGTAGCTCAAACTTGGTTTGTATTGCACGAAACTTGGCACACAACACTATTTGGTATATATTATTGTGTTGAAGTGGTTAGAATAGGTAATCATAGTCATATGCTAGAAATTACGTGTTAAGTAGCGATTTTAAGGGTTTTTAAGCGTTTTTGGCACTTTTGCGCATAAAGTAGCTCAAACTTGGTTTGTTTCATAAAAAACTTGACACACAACACTATTAGGTATATATTATTGTGTTGAAGTGGTTAGAATTGAAAAACATAGTCATATGCAAAAAATTACTTGTTAAGTTGCGATTTTAAGGGTTTTTAAGCTTTTTGACACTTTTGCGCGTAAAGTAGCACGCTCAAACTTGGTTTGTTTTGCACGAAACTTGTCATACAACACTATTTGGTATATATTATTGTGTTGCAGTGGTTAGAATTTAAAATCATAGTGAAATACTAGATATTACGTGTTAAGTTGCGATTTTAAGGGTTTTTAAGCGTTTTTGGCACTTGTGCGCATAAAGTAGCTCAAACTTGTTTTGTTTGGCACGAAACTTGGCACAATACACTATTTGGTTTATATTATTGGGTTGAAGTGGTTATAATTTAAAATCATAGTCATCTGCTAGAAATTACGTGTTAAGTTGCGTTTTTAAGGGTTTTTAAACGTTTTTGGCACTTTTGCGCATAAAGTGAGAATTCTTATTAATCACAAAACTAAATCCATATACAGCAGAGACAACCTCTTCTTATAGGTTTCTAGCTAGCTAACGGCTATAAACATCACGTGCTATACAATATGCCTCTTAAAACATAAATTAAAAACAAGAACACTTGGGCACTAATCATGACTGATCAGTGACCAGCCCAGCTTGCGCGCGTATGCTAGTGAGCAATGTGCATCACAATCATGGTTCTTGGGATTTGATGCCTTGGTCCATGTATGGAGATCACATTTCCATTGTTTTTTGGATCCAGGTCTCCTTGGTTATGGCTCAAACCACGCGGCAAGGTAGGCTGGTCAGCGGGTAGGCTGTTGTCCTGTTCTGCCCCCTTTGTTGTTTCATGGTTTGTTATTATTAGCTCAAACTTGGTTTGTTTTGCCCGAAACTTGGCACACAACGCTATTTGGTATATATTATTGTCTTGAAGTCGTTAGAATTGAAAATCATAGTCATATGCTAGAAATTACATGTTAAGTTGCGATTTTAAGGGTTTTTAAGCGTTTTTGACACTTTTGCGCATAAAGTAGCTTAAACTTGGTTTGTATTGCACGAAACTTGGCACAAAACACTATTTGGTATATGTAGTATTGTGTTTAAGTGGTTCGAATTGATAATCATAGTCATATGCTAGAAATTATGTGTTAAGTTGCGATTTTAAGGGTTTTTAAGCGTTTTTGGAACTTTTTCGCATAAAGTAGCTCAAACTTGGTTTGTTATACACAAAACATGGCACACAACACTATTAGGTATATATTATTGTGTTGAAGTGGTTAGAATTGAAAATCTTAGTCATATGCAAAAAATTACTTGTTACGTCGCGATTTTAAGGGTTTTTAAAAGTTTTTGGCACTTTTGCGACTAAAGTAGCTCAAACTTGGTTTGTTTTGCACGAAACTTGGAATACAACACTTTTTCGTTTATATTATTGATTTGAAGTGGTTAGAATTTAAAATCATAGTCAAGTGCTAGATATTACGTGTTAAGTTGCGATTTTAAGGGTTTTTTAGCGTTTTTGGCACTTTTGCGCATAAAGTAGCTCAAACTTGGTTTGTATTGGACGAAACTTGGCACACAACACTATTTGGTATATATTATTGTGTTGAAGTGGTTAGAATTGATAATCATAGTCATATGCTAAAAATTACGTGTTAAGTTGCGATTTTAAGGGTTTCAAAGCGTTTTTGGCACTTTTGCGCATAAAGTAGCTCAAACTTGGTTTGTTTTACAAAAAACTTGACACACAACACTATTAGGTATATATTATTGTGTTGAAATGGTTAGAATTGAAAAACATAGTCATATGCAATAAATTACATGTTAAGTTGCGATTTTAAGGGTTTTTAAGCGTTTTTGACACTTTTGCGCGTAAAGAAGCACGCTCAAACTTGGTTTGTTTTGCAAGAAACTTGGCATACAACACTATTTGTGATATATTATTGTGTTGCAGTGGTTAGAATTGAAAATCATAGTGAAATGCTAGATTTTACGTGTTAAGTTGCGATTTTAAGGGTTTTTAAGCGTTTTTGGCACTTGTGCGCATAAAGTTGCTCAAACTTGTTTTGTTTTGCACGAAACTTGGCACAATACACTATTTGATTTATATTATTGGGTTGAAGTGGTTATAATTTAAAATCATAGTCATCTGCTAGAAATTACGTGTTAAGTTGCGATTTTAAGGGTTTTTAAACGTTTTTGGCACTTTTGCGCATAAAGTGAGAATTCTTATTAATCACAAAACTAAATCCATATACATCAGAGACGACCTCTTTTTATAGGTTTCTAGCTAGCTAACGGCTATAAACATCACGTGCTATACAATATGCCTCTTAAAACATAAATTAAAAACAAGAACACTTGGGTACTAATCAGCACTGATCAGTGACCAGCCCAGCTTACGCGCGTATGCTAGTGAGCAGTGTGCTTCAGAATCATGGTTCTTGGGATTTGATGTCTTGGTCCATGTATGGAGATCACATTTCCATGGTTTTTTGGATCCAGGCCTCCTTCGTTATGGCTCAAACCACGCGGCAAGGTAAGCTGGTCAGCGACTAGGCTGCTGTCCTGTTCAACCCCCTTTGTTGTTTCATGGTTTGTTATTGTTAGCTCAAACTTGGTTTGTTTTGCCCGAAACTTGGCACACAACGCTATTTGGTATATTTTATTGTCTTGAAGTCGTTAGAATTGAAAATCATAGTCATATGCTAGAAATTACATGTTACGTTTCGATTTTAAGGGTTTTTAAGCGTTTTTGACACTTTTGCGCATAAAGTAGCTTAAACTTGGTTTGTATTGCACAAAACTTGGCACAAAACACTATTTGGTATATATAGTATTGTGTTTAAGTGGTTCGAATTGATAATAATTGTCATATGCTAGAAATTATGCGTTAAGTTGCGATTTTAAGGGTTTTTAAGCGTTTTTGGCACTTTTGCGCATAAAGTAGCTCAAACTTGGTTTGTTTTACACAAAACATGGCACACAATACTATTAGGTATATATTACTGTGTTTAAGTTGTTAGAATTGAAAATCATAGTCATATGCTAAAAATTACGTGTTAAGTTGCGATTTTAAGGGTTTTTAAGCGTTTTTGGCACTTTTGCGCATAAAGTTGCTCAAACTTGGTTTGTTTTACAAAAAACTTGACACACAACACTATTAGGTATATATTATTGTGTTGAAGTGGTTAGAATTGAAAATCATAGTCATATGCAAAAAATTACTTGTTAAGTCGTGATTTTAAGGGTTTCAAGCGTTTTTGGCACTTTTGCGTATAAAGTAGCTCAAACTTGGTTTGTTTTCCACGAAACTTGGAATACTACACTATTTGGTTTATATTATTGTGTTGAAGTGGTTAGAATTGAAAATCATAGTCAAGTGCTAGATATTACGTGTTAAGATGCGATTTTAAGGGTTTTTTTAGCGTTTTTGGCACTTTTGCGCATAAAGTAGCTCGCTCAAACTTGTTTTGTTTTGCACGAAACTTGGTATACAAAACTATTTGGTATATATTATTGTGTTGCAGTGGTTAGAATTGAAAATCATAGTGAAATACTAGAAATTACGTGTTAAGTTGAGATTTTAAGGGTTTTTAAGCGTTTTTGGCACTTGTGCGCATAAAGTAGCTGAAACTTGGTTTGTATTGCACGAAACTTGGCACACAACACTATTTGGTATATATTATTGTGTTGAAGTGGTTAGAATTGATAATCATAGTCTTATGCTAGAAATTACGTGTTAAGTTGCGATTTTAAGGGTTTCAAAGCGTTTTTGGCACTTTTGCGCATAAATTAGCTCAAACTTGGTTTGTTTTGCACGAAACTTGGAATACAACACTATTAGGTATATATTATTGTGTTGAAGTGGTTAGAATTGAAAAACATAGTCATATGCAAAAAATTACTTGTTAAGTTGCGATTTTATGTGTTTTTAAGCGTTTTTGACACTTTTGCGCGCAAAGTAGCACGCTCAAACTTGGTTTGTTTTGCATGAAACTTGGCATACAACACTATTTGGTATATATCATTGTGTTGCAGTGGTTAGAATTGAAAATCATAGTGAAATGCTAGATATTACGTGTTAAGTTGCGATTTTGAGGGTTTTTAAGCGTTTTTGGCACTTGTGCGCATAAAGTAGCTCAAACTTGTTTTGTTTTGCACGAAACTTGGCACAATACACTATTTGGTTTATATTATTGGGTTGAAGTGGTTATAATTTAAAATCATAGTCATCTGCTAGAAATTACGTGTTAAGATGCGATTTTAAGGGTTTTTAAACGTTTTTGGCACTTTTGCGCATAAAGTGAGAATTCTTATTAATCACAAAACTAAATCCATATACATCAGAGACGACCTCTTTTTATAGGTTTCTAGCTAGCTAACGGCTATAAACATCACGTGCTATACAATATGCCTCTTAAAACATAAATTAAAAACAAGAACACTTGGGCATTAATCAGCACTGATCAGTGACCAGCCCAGCTTGCGCGCGTATGCTAGTGAGCAGTGTGCTTCACAATCATGGTTCTTGGGATTTTATGTCTTGGTCCATGTATGGAGATCACATTTCCATGGTTTTTTGGATCCAGGTCTCCTTGGTTATGGCTCAAACCACGCGGCAAGGTAGGCTGGTCAGCGGGTAGGCTGCTGTCCTGTTCTACACCCTTTATTGTTTCATGGTTCGTTATTGTTAGCTCAAACTTGGTTTGTTTATCCCAAAACTTGGAACACAACGCTATTTGGTATATATTGTTTTCTTGAAGTCGTTAGAATTGAAAATCATAGTCATATGCTAGAAATTACATGTTAAGTTGCGATTTTATGGGTTTTTAAGCGTTTTTAGCACTTTTTCGCATCAAGTAGCTTAAACTTGGTTTGTATTGCACGAAACTTGGCACAAAACACTATTTAGTATATATATTATTGTGTTTAAGTGGTTCGAATTGATAATCATAGTTATATGCTAGAAATTATGTGTTAAGTTGCGATTTTAAAGGCTTTTAAGCGTTTTTGGCACTTTTGCGCATAAAGTAGCTCAAACTTGGTTTGTCTTACACAAAACATGGCACACAACACTATTAGGTGTATATTATTGTGTTGAAGTGGTTAGAATTTAAAACCATAGTTATATGCTAAAAATTACGTGTTAAGTTGCAATTTTAAAGGGTTTTTAAGCGTTTTTGACACTTTTGCGTATAAAGTAGCTCAAACTTGGTTTGTTTTACACAAAACATGGCACACAATACTATTAGGTATATATTAATGTGTTTAAGTTGTTAGAATTGAAAATCATAGTCATCTGCTAGAAATTACGTGTTAAGATGCGATTTTAAGGGTTTTTAAACGTTTTTGGCACTTTTGCGCATAAAGTGAGAATTCTTATTAATCACAAAACTAAATCCATATACATCAGAGACGACCTCTTTTTATAGGTTTCTAGCTAGCTAACGGCTATAAACATCACGTGCTATACAATATGCCTCTTAAAACATAAATTAAAAACAAGAACACTTGGGCATTAATCAGCACTGATCAGTGACCAGCCCAGCTTGCGCGCGTATGCTAGTGAGCAGTGTGCTTCACAATCATGGTTCTTGGGATTTTATGTCTTGGTCCATGTATGGAGATCACATTTCCATGGTTTTTTGGATCCAGGTCTCCTTGGTTATGGCTCAAACCACGCGGCAAGGTAGGCTGGTCAGCGGGTAGGCTGCTGTCCTGTTCTACACCCTTTATTGTTTCATGGTTCGTTATTGTTAGCTCAAACTTGGTTTGTTTATCCCAAAACTTGGAACACAACGCTATTTGGTATATATTGTTTTCTTGAAGTCGTTAGAATTGAAAATCATAGTCATATGCTAGAAATTACATGTTAAGTTGCGATTTTATGGGTTTTTAAGCGTTTTTAGCACTTTTTCGCATCAAGTAGCTTAAACTTGGTTTGTATTGCACGAAACTTGGCACAAAACACTATTTAGTATATATATTATTGTGTTTAAGTGGTTCGAATTGATAATCATAGTTATATGCTAGAAATTATGTGTTAAGTTGCGATTTTAAAGGTTTTTAAGCGTTTTTGGCACTTTTGCGCATAAAGTAGCTCAAACTTGGTTTGTCTTACACAAAACATGGCACACAACACTATTAAGTGTATATTATTGTGTTGAAGTGGTTAGAATTTAAAACCATAGTTATATGCTAAAAATTACGTGTTAAGTTGCAATTTTAAAGGGTTTTTAAGCGTTTTTGACACTTTTGCATATAAAGTAGCTCAAACTTGGTTTGTTTTGCACGAAACTTGGAATACAACACTATTTTGTTTATATTATAGTGTTTAACTGGTTATAATTGAAAATCATACTCAACTGTTAGATAATACGTGTTAAGTTGCGATTTTAAGGGTTTCTAAGCGTTTTTTGCACTTTTGCGCATAAAGTAGCTTAAACTTGGTTTGTATTGCACAAAACTTGGCACAAAACACTATTTGGTATATATAGTATTGTGTTTAAGTGGTTCGAATTGATAATAATTGTCATATGCTAGAAATTATGCGTTAAGTTGCGATTTTAAGGGTTTTTAAGCGTTTTTGGCACTTTTGCGCATAAAGTAGCTCAAACTTGGTTTGTTTTACACAAAACATGGCACACAATACTATTAGGTATATATTAATGTGTTTAAGTTGTTAGAATTGAAAATCATAGTCATATGCTAAAAATTACGTGTTAAGTTGCGATTTTAAGGGTTTTTAAGCGTTTTTGGCACTTTTGCGCATAAAGTTGCTCAAACTTGGTTTGTTTTACAAAAAACTTGACACACAACACTATTAGGTATATATTATTGTGTTGAAGTGGTTAGAATTGAAAATCATAGTCATATGCAAAAAATTACTTGTTAAGTCGCGATTTTAAGGGTTTCAAGCGTTTTTGGCACTTTTGCGTATAAAGTAGCTCAAACTTGGTTTGTTTTCCACGAAACTTGGAATACTACACTATTTGGTTTATATTATTGTGTTGAAGTGGTTAGATTTGAAAATCATAGTCAAGTGCTAGATATTACGTGTTAAGTTGCGATTTTAAGGGTTTTTTAGCGTTTTTGGCACTTTTGCGCATAAAGTAGCTCGCTCAAACTTGTTTTGTTTTGCACGAAACTTGGTATACAAAACTATTTGGTATATATTATTGTGTTGCAGTGGTTAGAATTGAAAATCATAGTGAAATACTAGAAATTACGTGTTAAGTTGAGATTTTAAGGGTTTTTAAGCGTTTTTGGCACTTGTGCGCATAAAGTAGCTGAAACTTGGTTTGTATTGCACGAAACTTGGCACATAACACTATTTGGTATATATTATTGTGTTGAAGTGGTTAGAATTGATAATCATAGTCTTATGCTAGAAATTACGTGTTAAGTTGCGATTTTAAGGGTTTCAAAGCGTTTTTGGCACTTTTGCGCATAAATTAGCTCAAACTTGGTTTGTTTTGCACGAAACTTGGAATACAACACTATTAGGTATATATTATTGTGTTGAAGTGGTTAGAATTGAAAAACATAGTCATATGCAAAAAATTACTTGTTAAGTTGCGATTTTATGTGTTTTTAAGCGTTTTTGACACTTTTGCGCGCAAAGTAGCACGCTCAAACTTGGTTTGTTTTGCATGAAACTTGGCATACAACACTATTTGGTATATATCATTGTGTTGCAGTGGTTAGAATTGAAAATCATAGTGAAATGCTAGATATTACGTGTTAAGTTGCGATTTTGAGGGTTTTTAAGCGTTTTTGGCACTTGTGCGCATAAAGTAGCTCAAACTTGTTTTGTTTTGCACGAAACTTGGCACAATACACTATTTGGTTTATATTATTGGGTTGAAGTGGTTATAATTTAAAATCATAGTCATCTGCTAGAAATTACGTGTTAAGATGCGATTTTAAGGGTTTTTAAACGTTTTTGGCACTTTTGCGCATAAAGTGAGAATTCTTATTAATCACAAAACTAAATCCATATACATCAGAGACGACCTCTTTTTATAGGTTTCTAGCTAGCTAACGGCTATAAACATCACGTGCTATACAATATGCCTCTTAAAACATAAATTAAAAACAAGAACACTTGGGCATTAATCAGCACTGATCAGTGACCAGCCCAGCTTGCGCGCGTATGCTAGTGAGCAGTGTGCTTCACAATCATGGTTCTTGGGATTTTATGTCTTGGTCCATGTATGGAGATCACATTTCCATGGTTTTTTGGATCCAGGTCTCCTTGGTTATGGCTCAAACCACGCGGCAAGGTAGGCTGGTCAGCGGGTAGGCTGCTGTCCTGTTCTACACCCTTTATTGTTTCATGGTTCGTTATTGTTAGCTCAAACTTGGTTTGTTTATCCCAAAACTTGGAACACAACGCTATTTGGTATATATTGTTTTCTTGAAGTCGTTAGAATTGAAAATCATAGTCATATGCTAGAAATTACATGTTAAGTTGCGATTTTATGGGTTTTTAAGCGTTTTTAGCACTTTTTCGCATCAAGTAGCTTAAACTTGGTTTGTATTGCACGAAACTTGGCACAAAACACTATTTAGTATATATATTATTGTGTTTAAGTGGTTCGAATTGATAATCATAGTTATATGCTAGAAATTATGTGTTAAGTTGCGATTTTAAAGGCTTTTAAGCGTTTTTGGCACTTTTGCGCATAAAGTAGCTCAAACTTGGTTTGTCTTACACAAAACATGGCACACAACACTATTAGGTGTATATTATTGTGTTGAAGTGGTTAGAATTTAAAACCATAGTTATATGCTAAAAATTACGTGTTAAGTTGCAATTTTAAAGGGTTTTTAAGCGTTTTTGACACTTTTGCGTATAAAGTAGCTCAAACTTGGTTTGTTTTGCACGAAACTTGGAATACAACACTATTTTGTTTATATTATAGTGTTTAAGTGGTTATAATTGAAAATCATACTCAACTGTTAGATAATACGTGTTAAGTTGCGATTTTAAGGGTTTCTAAGCGTTTTTTGCACTTTTGCGCATAAAGTAGCTTAAACTTGGTTTGTATTGCACAAAACTTGGCACAAAACACTATTTGGTATATATAGTATTGTGTTTAAGTGGTTCGAATTGATAATAATTGTCATATGCTAGAAATTATGCGTTAAGTTGCGATTTTAAGGGTTTTTAAGCGTTTTTGGCTCTTTTGCGCATAAAGTAGCTCAAACTTGGTTTGTTTTACACAAAACATGGCACACAATACTATTAGGTATATATTACTGTGTTTAAGTTGTTAGAATTGAAAATCATAGTCATATGCTAAAAATTACGTGTTAAGTTGCGATTTTAAGGGTTTTTAAGCGTTTTTGGCACTTTTGCGCATAAAGTTGCTCAAACTTGGTTTGTTTTACAAAAAACTTGACACACAACACTATTAGGTATATATTATTGTGTTGAAGTGGTTAGAATTGAAAATCATAGTCATATGCAAAAAATTACTTGTTAAGTCGCGATTTTAAGGGTTTCAAGCGTTTTTTGGCACTTTTGCGTATAAAGTAGCTCAAACTTGGTTTGTTTTCCACGAAACTTGGAATACTACACTATTTGGTTTATATTATTGTGTTGAAGTGGTTAGATTTGAAAATCATAGTCAAGTGCTAGATATTACGTGTTAAGTTGCGATTTTAAGGGTTTTTTAGCGTTTTTGGCACTTTTGCGCATAAAGTAGCTCGCTCAAACTTGTTTTGTTTTGCACGAAACTTGGTATACAAAACTATTTGGTATATATTATTGTGTTGCAGTGGTTAGAATTGAAAATCATAGTGAAATACTAGAAATTACGTGTTAAGTTGAGATTTTAAGGGTTTTTAAGCGTTTTTGGCACTTGTGCGCATAAAGTAGCTGAAACTTGGTTTGTATTGCACGAAACTTGGCACATAACACTATTTGGTATATATTATTGTGTTGAAGTGGTTAGAATTGATAATCATAGTCTTATGCTAGAAATTACGTGTTAAGTTGCGATTTTAAGGGGTTTCAAAGCGTTTTTGGCACTTTTGCGCATAAATTAGCTCAAACTTGGTTTGTTTTGCACGAAACTTGGAATACAACACTATTAGGTATATATTATTGTGTTGAAGTGGTTAGAATTGAAAAACATAGTCATATGCAAAAAATTACTTGTTAAGTTGCGATTTTATGTGTTTTTAAGCGTTTTTGACACTTTTGCGCGCAAAGTAGCACGCTCAAACTTGGTTTGTTTTGCATGAAACTTGGCATACAACACTATTTGGTATATATCATTGTGTTGCAGTGGTTAGAATTGAAAATCATAGTGAAATGCTAGATATTACGTGTTAAGTTGCGATTTTGAGGGTTTTTTAAGCGTTTTTGGCACTTGTGCGCATAAAGTAGCTCAAACTTGTTTTGTTTTGCACGAAACTTGGCACAATACACTATTTGGTTTATATTATTGGGGTTGAAGTGGTTATAATTTAAAATCATAGTCATCTGCTAGAAATTACGTGTTAAGATGCGATTTTAAGGGTTTTTAAACGTTTTTGGCACTTTTGCGCATAAAGTGAGAATTCTTATTAATCACAAAACTAAATCCATATACATCAGAGACGACCTCTTTTTATAGGTTT
Source organism: Amaranthus tricolor (assembly GCF_026212465.1). Taxonomy (NCBI): domain Eukaryota; kingdom Viridiplantae; phylum Streptophyta; class Magnoliopsida; order Caryophyllales; family Amaranthaceae; genus Amaranthus; species Amaranthus tricolor. Next base: position 21,596,204 of record NC_080058.1, read on the forward strand.
CTAGCTAGCTAACGGCTATAAACATCACGTGCTATACAATATGCCTCTTAAAACATAAATTAAAAACAAGAACACTTGGGCATTAATCAGCACTGATCAGTGACCAGCCCAGCTTGCGCGCGTATGCTAGTGAGCAGTGTGCTTCACAATCATGGTTCTTGGGATTTTAATGTCTTGGTCCATGTATGGAGATCACATTTCCATGGTTTTTTGGATCCAGGTCTCCTTGGTTATGGCTCAAACCACGCGGCAAGGTAGGCTGGTCAGCGGGTAGGGCTTGCTGTCCTGTTCTACACCCTTTATTGTTTCATGGTTCGTTATTGTTAGCTCAAACTTGGTTTGTTTATCCCAAAACTTGGAACACAACGCTATTTGGTATATATTGTTTTTCTTGAAGTCGTTAGAATTGAAAATCATAGTCATATGCTAGAAATTACATGTTAAGTTGCGATTTTATGGGTTTTTTAAGCGTTTTTAGCACTTTTTCGCATCAAGTAGCTTAAACTTGGTTTGTATTGCACGAAACTTGGCACAAAACACTATTTAGTATATATATTATTGTGTTTAAGTGGTTCGAATTGATAATCATAGTTATATGCTAGAAATTATGTGTTAAGTTGCGATTTTAAAGGCTTTTAAGCGTTTTTGGCACTTTTGCGCATAAAGTAGCTCAAACTTGGTTTGTCTTACACAAAACATGGCACACAACACTATTAGGTGTATATTATTGTGTTGAAGTGGTTAGAATTTAAAAACCATAGTTATATGCTAAAAATTACGTGTTAAGTTGCAATTTTAAAGGGTTTTTAAGCGTTTTTGACACTTTTGCGTATAAAGTAGCTCAAACTTGGTTTGTTTTACACAAAACATGGCACACAATAACTATTAGGTATATATTAATGTGTTTAAGTTGTTAGAATTGAAAATCATAGTCATCTGCTAGAAAATTACGTGTTAAGATGCGATTTTAAGGGTTTTTAAACGTTTTTGGCACTTTTGCGCATAAAGTGAGAATTCTTATTAATCACAAAACTAAATCCATATACATCAGAGACGACCTCCTTTTTATAGGTTTCTAGCTAGCTAACGGCTATAAACATCACATGCTATACAATATGCCTCTTAAAACATAATTAAAAACAAGAACACTTGGGCATTAATCAGCACTGATTCAGTGACCAGCCCAGCTTGCGCGCGTATGCTAGTGAGCAGTGTGCTTCACAATCATGGTTCTTGGGATTTTATGTCTTGGTCCATGTATGGGAGATCACATTTCCATGGTTTTTTGGATCCAGGTCTCCTTGGTTATGGCTCAAAACCACGCGGCAAGGTAGGCTGGACAGCGGGTAGGCTGCTGTCCTGTTCTACACCCTTTATTGTTTCATGGTTCGTTATTGTTAGCTCAAACTTGGTTTGTTTATCCAAAACTTGGAACACAACGCTATTTGGTATATATTGTTTTCTTGAAGTCGTTAGAATTGAAAATCATAGTCATATGCTAGAAATTACATGTTAAGTTGCGATTTTATGGGTTTTTAAGCGTTTTTTAGCACTTTTTTCGCATCAAGTAGCTTAAACTTGGTTTGTATTGCACGAAACTTGGCACAAAACACTATTTAGTATATATATTATTGTGTTTAAGTGGTTTCGAATTGATAATCATAGTTATATGCTAGAAATTATGTGTTAAGTTGCGATTTTAAAGGCTTTTAAGCGTTTTTGGCACTTTGCGCATAAAGTAGCTCAAACTTGGTTTGTCTTACACAAAACATGGCACACAACACTATTAGGTGTATATTATTGTGTTGAAGTGGTTAGAATTTAAAACCATAGTTATATGCTAAAAATTACGTGTTAAGTTGCAATTTTAAAGGGTTTTTTAAGCGTTTTTTGACACTTTTGCGTATAAAGTAGCTCAAACTTGGTTTGTTTTACACAAAACATGGCACACAATACTATTAGGTATATATTAATGTGTTTAAGTTGTTAGAATTGAAAATCATAGTCATATGCTAAAAATTACGTGTTAAGTTGCGATTTTAAGGGTTTTTAAGCGTTTTTGGCACTTTTTGCGCATAAAGTTGCTCAAACTTGGTTTGTTTTACAAAAAACTTGACACACAACACTATTAGGTATATATTATTGTGTTGAAGTGGTTAGAATTGAAAATCATAGTCATATGCAAAAAATTACTTGTTAAGTCGCGATTTTAAGGGTTTCAAGCGTTTTTGGCACTTTTGCGTATAAAGTAGCTCAAACTTGGTTTGTTTTCCACGAAACTTGGAATACTACACTATTTGGTTTATATTATTGTGTTGAAGTGGTTAGAATTGAAAATCATAGTCAAGTGCTAGATATTACGTGTTAAGTTGCGATTTTAAGGGTTTTTTTAGCGTTTTTGGCACTTTTGCGCATAAAGTAGCTCGCTCAAACTTGTTTTGTTTTGCACGAAACTTGGTATACAAAACTATTTGGTATATATTATTGTGTTGCAGTGGTTAGAATTGAAAATCATAGTGAAATACTAGAAATTACGTGTTAAGTTGAGATTTTAAGGGTTTTTAAGCGTTTTTGGCACTTGTGCGCATAAAGTAGCTGAAAACTTGGTTTGTATTGCACGAAACTTGGCACATAACACTATTTGGTATATATTATTGTGTTGAAGTGGTTAGAATTGATAATCATAGTCTTATGCTAGAAATTACGTGTTAAGTTGCGATTTTAAGGGTTTCAAAGCGTTTTTGGCACTTTTTGCGCATAAATTAGCTCAAACTTGGTTTGTTTTGCACGAAACTTGGAATACAACACTATTAGGTATATATTATTGTGTTGAAGTGGTTAGAATTGAAAAACATAGTCATATGCAAAAAATTACTTGTTAAGTTGCGATTTTATGTGTTTTTAAGCGTTTTTGACACTTTTGCGCGCAAAGTAGCACGCTCAAACTTGGTTTGTTTTGCATGAAACTTGGCATACAACACTATTTGGTATATATCATTGTGTTGCAGTGGTTAGAATTGAAAATCATAGTGAAATGCTAGATATTACGTGTTAAGTTGCGATTTTGAGGGTTTTTAAGCGTTTTTGGCACTTGTGCGCATAAAGTAGCTCAAACTTGTTTTGTTTTGCACGAAACTTGGCACAATACACTATTTGGTTTATATTATTGGGTTGAAGTGGTTATAATTTAAAATACGTGTTAAGATGCGATTTTAAGGGTTTTTAAACGTTTTTGGCACTTTTGCGCATAAAGTGAGAATTCTTATTAATCACAAAACTAAATCCATATACATCAGAGACGACCTCTTTTTATAGGTTTCTAGCTAGCTAACGGCTATAAACATCACGTGCTATACAATATGCCTCTTAAAACATAAATTAAAAACAAGAACACTTGGGCATTAATCAGCACTGATCAGTGACCAGCCCAGCTTGCGCGCGTATGCTAGTGAGCAGTGTGCTTCACAATCATGGTTCTTGGGATTTTATGTCTTGGTCCATGTATGGAGATCACATTTCCATGGTTTTTTGGATCCAGGTCTCCTTGGTTATGGCTCAAACCACGCGGCAAGGTAGGCTGGTCAGCGGGTAGGCTGCTGTCCTGTTCTACACCCTTTATTGTTTCATGGTTCGTTATTGTTAGCTCAAACTTGGTTTGTTTATCCCAAAACTTGGAACACAACGCTATTTGGTATATATTGTTTTCTTGAAGTCGTTAGAATTGAAAATCATAGTCATATGCTAGAAATTACATGTTAAGTTGCGATTTTATGGGTTTTTAAGCGTTTTTAGCACTTTTTCGCATCAAGTAGCTTAAACTTGGTTTGTATTGCACGAAACTTGGCACAAAACACTATTTAGTATATATATTATTGTGTTTAAGTGGTTCGAATTGATAATCATAGTTATATGCTAGAAATTATGTGTTAAGTTGCGATTTTAAAGGCTTTTAAGCGTTTTTGGCACTTTTGCGCATAAAGTAGCTCAAACTTGGTTTGTCTTACACAAAACATGGCACACAACACTATTAGGTGTATATTATTGTGTTGAAGTGGTTAGAATTTAAAACCATAGTTATATGCTAAAAATTACGTGTTAAGTTGCAATTTTAAAGGGTTTTTAAGCGTTTTTGACACTTTTGCGTATAAAGTAGCTCAAACTTGGTTTGTTTTGCACGAAACTTGGAATACAACACTATTTTGTTTATATTATAGTGTTTAAGTGGTTATAATTGAAAATCATACTCAACTGTTAGATAATACGTGTTAAGTTGCGATTTTAAGGGTTTCTAAGCGTTTTTTGCACTTTTGCGCATAAAGTAGCTTAAACTTGGTTTGTATTGCACAAAACTTGGCACAAAACACTATTTGGTATATATAGTATTGTGTTTAAGTGGTTCGAATTGATAATAATTGTCATATGCTAGAAATTATGCGTTAAGTTGCGATTTTAAGGGTTTTTAAGCGTTTTTGGCTCTTTTGCGCATAAAGTAGCTCAAACTTGGTTTGTTTTACACAAAACATGGCACACAATACTATTAGGTATATATTACTGTGTTTAAGTTGTTAGAATTGAAAATCATAGTCATATGCTAAAAATTACGTGTTAAGTTGCGATTTTAAGGGTTTTTAAGCGTTTTTGGCACTTTTGCGCATAAAGTTGCTCAAACTTGGTTTGTTTTACAAAAAACTTGACACACAACACTATTAGGTATATATTATTGTGTTGAAGTGGTTAGAATTGAAAATCATAGTCATATGCAAAAAATTACTTGTTAAGTCGCGATTTTAAGGGTTTCAAGCGTTTTTTGCACTTTTGCGTATAAAGTAGCTCAAACTTGGTTTGTTTTCCACGAAACTTGGAATACTACACTATTTGGTTTATATTATTGTGTTGAAGTGGTTAGATTTGAAAATCATAGTCAAGTGCTAGATATTACGTGTTAAGTTGCGATTTTAAGGGTTTTTTAGCGTTTTTGGCACTTTTGCGCATAAAGTAGCTCGCTCAAACTTGTTTTGTTTTGCACGAAACTTGGTATACAAAACTATTTGGTATATATTATTGTGTTGCAGTGGTTAGAATTGAAAATCATAGTGAAATACTAGAAATTACGTGTTAAGTTGAGATTTTAAGGGTTTTTAAGCGTTTTTGGCACTTGTGCGCATAAAGTAGCTGAAACTTGGTTTGTATTGCACGAAACTTGGCACATAACACTATTTGGTATATATTATTGTGTTGAAGTGGTTAGAATTGATAATCATAGTCTTATGCTAGAAATTACGTGTTAAGTTGCGATTTTAAGGGTTTCAAAGCGTTTTTGGCACTTTTGCGCATAAATTAGCTCAAACTTGGTTTGTTTTGCACGAAACTTGGAATACAACACTATTAGGTATATATTATTGTGTTGAAGTGGTTAGAATTGAAAAACATAGTCATATGCAAAAAATTACTTGTTAAGTTGCGATTTTATGTGTTTTTAAGCGTTTTTGACACTTTTGCGCGCAAAGTAGCACGCTCAAACTTGGTTTGTTTTGCATGAAACTTGGCATACAACACTATTTGGTATATATCATTGTGTTGCAGTGGTTAGAATTGAAAATCATAGTGAAATGCTAGATATTACGTGTTAAGTTGCGATTTTGAGGGTTTTTAAGCGTTTTTGGCACTTGTGCGCATAAAGTAGCTCAAACTTGTTTTGTTTTGCACGAAACTTGGCACAATACACTATTTGGTTTATATTATTGGGTTGAAGTGGTTATAATTTAAAATCATAGTCATCTGCTAGAAATTACGTGTTAAGATGCGATTTTAAGGGTTTTTAAACGTTTTTGGCACTTTTGCGCATAAAGTGAGAATTCTTATTAATCACAAAACTAAATCCATATACATCAGAGACGACCTCTTTTTATAGGTTTCTAGCTAGCTAACGGCTATAAACATCACGTGCTATACAATATGCCTCTTAAAACATAAATTAAAAACAAGAACACTTGGGCATTAATCAGCACTGATCAGTGACCAGCCCAGCTTGCGCGCGTATGCTAGTGAGCAGTGTGCTTCACAATCATGGTTCTTGGGATTTTATGTCTTGGTCCATGTATGGAGATCACATTTCCATGGTTTTTTGGATCCAGGTCTCCTTGGTTATGGCTCAAACCACGCGGCAAGGTAGGCTGGTCAGCGGGTAGGCTGCTGTCCTGTTCTACACCCTTTATTGTTTCATGGTTCGTTATTGTTAGCTCAAACTTGGTTTGTTTATCCCAAAACTTGGAACACAACGCTATTTGGTATATATTGTTTTCTTGAAGTCGTTAGAATTGAAAATCATAGTCATATGCTAGAAATTACATGTTAAGTTGCGATTTTATGGGTTTTTAAGCGTTTTTAGCACTTTTTCGCATCAAGTAGCTTAAACTTGGTTTGTATTGCACGAAACTTGGCACAAAACACTATTTAGTATATATATTATTGTGTTTAAGTGGTTCGAATTGATAATCATAGTTATATGCTAGAAATTATGTGTTAAGTTGCGATTTTAAAGGCTTTTAAGCGTTTTTGGCACTTTTGCGCATAAAGTAGCTCAAACTTGGTTTGTCTTACACAAAACATGGCACACAACACTATTAGGTGTATATTATTGTGTTGAAGTGGTTAGAATTTAAAACCATAGTTATATGCTAAAAATTACGTGTTAAGTTGCAATTTTAAAGGGTTTTTAAGCGTTTTTGACACTTTTGCGTATAAAGTAGCTCAAACTTGGTTTGTTTTACACAAAACATGGCACACAATACTATTAGGTATATATTAATGTGTTTAAGTTGTTAGAATTGAAAATCATAGTCATATGCTAAAAATTACGTGTTAAGTTGCGATTTTAAGGGTTTTTAAGCGTTTTTGGCACTTTTGCGCATAAAGTTGCTCAAACTTGGTTTGTTTTACAAAAAACTTGACACACAACACTATTAGGTATATATTATTGTGTTGAAGTGGTTAGAATTGAAAATCATAGTCATATGCAAAAAATTACTTGTTAAGTCGCGATTTTAAGGGTTTCAAGCGTTTTTGGCACTTTTGCGTATAAAGTAGCTCAAACTTGGTTTGTTTTCCACGAAACTTGGAATACTACACTATTTGGTTTATATTATTGTGTTGAAGTGGTTAGAATTGAAAATCATAGTCAAGTGCTAGATATTACGTGTTAAGTTGCGATTTTAAGGGTTTTTTAGCGTTTTTGGCACTTTTGCGCATAAAGTAGCTCGCTCAAACTTGTTTTGTTTTGCACGAAACTTGGTATACAAAACTATTTGGTATATATTATTGTGTTGCAGTGGTTAGAATTGAAAATCATAGTGAAATACTAGAAATTACGTGTTAAGTTGAGATTTTAAGGGTTTTTAAGCGTTTTTGGCACTTGTGCGCATAAAGTAGCTGAAACTTGGTTTGTATTGCACGAAACTTGGCACATAACACTATTTGGTATATATTATTGTGTTGAAGTGGTTAGAATTGATAATCATAGTCTTATGCTAGAAATTACGTGTTAAGTTGCGATTTTAAGGGTTTCAAAGCGTTTTTGGCACTTTTGCGCATAAATTAGCTCAAACTTGGTTTGTTTTGCACGAAACTTGGAATACAACACTATTAGGTATATATTATTGTGTTGAAGTGGTTAGAATTGAAAAACATAGTCATATGCAAAAAATTACTTGTTAAGTTGCGATTTTATGTGTTTTTAAGCGTTTTTGACACTTTTGCGCGCAAAGTAGCACGCTCAAACTTGGTTTGTTTTGCATGAAACTTGGCATACAACACTATTTGGTATATATCATTGTGTTGCAGTGGTTAGAATTGAAAATCATAGTGAAATGCTAGATATTACGTGTTAAGTTGCGATTTTGAGGGTTTTTAAGCGTTTTTGGCACTTGTGCGCATAAAGTAGCTCAAACTTGTTTTGTTTTGCACGAAACTTGGCACAATACACTATTTGGTTTATATTATTGGGTTGAAGTGGTTATAATTTAAAATCATAGTCATCTGCTAGAAATTACGTGTTAAGATGCGATTTTAAGGGTTTTTAAACGTTTTTGGCACTTTTGCGCATAAAGTGAGAATTCTTATTAATCACAAAACTAAATCCATATACATCAGAGACGACCTCTTTTTATAGGTTTCTAGCTAGCTAACGGCTATAAACATCACGTGCTATACAATATGCCTCTTAAAACATAAATTAAAAACAAGAACACTTGGGCATTAATCAGCACTGATCAGTGACCAGCCCAGCTTGCGCGCGTATGCTAGTGAGCAGTGTGCTTCACAATCATGGTTCTTGGGATTTTATGTCTTGGTCCATGTATGGAGATCACATTTCCATGGTTTTTTGGATCCAGGTCTCCTTGGTTATGGCTCAAACCACGCGGCAAGGTAGGCTGGTCAGCGGGTAGGCTGCTGTCCTGTTCTACACCCTTTATTGTTTCATGGTTCGTTATTGTTAGCTCAAACTTGGTTTGTTTATCCCAAAACTTGGAACACAACGCTATTTGGTATATATTGTTTTCTTGAAGTCGTTAGAATTGAAAATCATAGTCATATGCTAGAAATTACATGTTAAGTTGCGATTTTATGGGTTTTTAAGCGTTTTTAGCACTTTTTCGCATCAAGTAGCTTAAACTTGGTTTGTATTGCACGAAACTTGGCACAAAACACTATTTAGTATATATATTATTGTGTTTAAGTGGTTCGAATTGATAATCATAGTTATATGCTAGAAATTATGTGTTAAGTTGCGATTTTAAAGGCTTTTAAGCGTTTTTGGCACTTTTGCGCATAAAGTAGCTCAAACTTGGTTTGTCTTACACAAAACATGGCACACAACACTATTAGGTGTATATTATTGTGTTGAAGTGGTTAGAATTTAAAACCATAGTTATATGCTAAAAATTACGTGTTAAGTTGCAATTTTAAAGGGTTTTTAAGCGTTTTTGACACTTTTGCGTATAAAGTAGCTCAAACTTGGTTTGTTTTACACAAAACATGGCACACAATACTATTAGGTATATATTAATGTGTTTAAGTTGTTAGAATTGAAAATCATAGTCATATGCTAAAAATTACGTGTTAAGTTGCGATTTTAAGGGTTTTTAAGCGTTTTTGGCACTTTTGCGCATAAAGTTGCTCAAACTTGGTTTGTTTTACAAAAAACTTGACACACAACACTATTAGGTATATATTATTGTGTTGAAGTGGTTAGAATTGAAAATCATAGTCATATGCAAAAAATTACTTGTTAAGTCGCGATTTTAAGGGTTTCAAGCGTTTTTGGCACTTTTGCGTATAAAGTAGCTCAAACTTGGTTTGTTTTCCACGAAACTTGGAATACTACACTATTTGGTTTATATTATTGTGTTGAAGTGGTTAGAATTGAAAATCATAGTCAAGTGCTAGATATTACGTGTTAAGTTGCGATTTTAAGGGTTTTTTAGCGTTTTTGGCACTTTTGCGCATAAAGTAGCTCGCTCAAACTTGTTTTGTTTTGCACGAAACTTGGTATACAAAACTATTTGGTATATATTATTGTGTTGCAGTGGTTAGAATTGAAAATCATAGTGAAATACTAGAAATTACGTGTTAAGTTGAGATTTTAAGGGTTTTTAAGCGTTTTTGGCACTTGTGCGCATAAAGTAGCTGAAACTTGGTTTGTATTGCACGAAACTTGGCACATAACACTATTTGGTATATATTATTGTGTTGAAGTGGTTAGAATTGATAATCATAGTCTTATGCTAGAAATTACGTGTTAAGTTGCGATTTTAAGGGTTTCAAAGCGTTTTTGGCACTTTTGCGCATAAATTAGCTCAAACTTGGTTTGTTTTGCACGAAACTTGGAATACAACACTATTAGGTATATATTATTGTGTTGAAGTGGTTAGAATTGAAAAACATAGTCATATGCAAAAAATTACTTGTTAAGTTGCGATTTTATGTGTTTTTAAGCGTTTTTGACACTTTTGCGCGCAAAGTAGCACGCTCAAACTTGGTTTGTTTTGCATGAAACTTGGCATACAACACTATTTGGTATATATCATTGTGTTGCAGTGGTTAGAATTGAAAATCATAGTGAAATGCTAGATATTACGTGTTAAGTTGCGATTTTGAGGGTTTTTAAGCGTTTTTGGCACTTGTGCGCATAAAGTAGCTCAAACTTGTTTTGTTTTGCACGAAACTTGGCACAATACACTATTTGGTTTATATTATTGGGTTGAAGTGGTTATAATTTAAAATCATAGTCATCTGCTAGAAATTACGTGTTAAGATGCGATTTTAAGGGTTTTTAAACGTTTTTGGCACTTTTGCGCATAAAGTGAGAATTCTTATTAATCACAAAACTAAATCCATATACATCAGAGACGACCTCTTTTTATAGGTTTCTAGCTAGCTAACGGCTATAAACATCACGTGCTATACAATATGCCTCTTAAAACATAAATTAAAAACAAGAACACTTGGGCATTAATCAGCACTGATCAGTGACCAGCCCAGCTTGCGCGCGTATGCTAGTGAGCAGTGTGCTTCACAATCATGGTTCTTGGGATTTTATGTCTTGGTCCATGTATGGAGATCACATTTCCATGGTTTTTTGGATCCAGGTCTCCTTGGTTATGGCTCAAACCACGCGGCAAGGTAGGCTGGTCAGCGGGTAGGCTGCTGTCCTGTTCTACACCCTTTATTGTTTCATGGTTCGTTATTGTTAGCTCAAACTTGGTTTGTTTATCCCAAAACTTGGAACACAACGCTATTTGGTATATATTGTTTTCTTGAAGTCGTTAGAATTGAAAATCATAGTCATATGCTAGAAATTACATGTTAAGTTGCGATTTTATGGGTTTTTAAGCGTTTTTAGCACTTTTTCGCATCAAGTAGCTTAAACTTGGTTTGTATTGCACGAAACTTGGCACAAAACACTATTTAGTATATATATTATTGTGTTTAAGTGGTTCGAATTGATAATCATAGTTATATGCTAGAAATTATGTGTTAAGTTGCGATTTTAAAGGCTTTTAAGCGTTTTTGGCACTTTTGCGCATAAAGTAGCTCAAACTTGGTTTGTCTTACACAAAACATGGCACACAACACTATTAGGTGTATATTATTGTGTTGAAGTGGTTAGAATTTAAAACCATAGTTATATGCTAAAAATTACGTGTTAAGTTGCAATTTTAAAGGGTTTTTAAGCGTTTTTGACACTTTTGCGTATAAAGTAGCTCAAACTTGGTTTGTTTTACACAAAACATGGCACACAATACTATTAGGTATATATTAATTTGTTTAAGTTGTTAGAATTGAAAATCATAGTCATATGCTAAAAATTACGTGTTAAGTTGCGATTTTAAGGGTTTTTAAGCGTTTTTGGCACTTTTGCGCATAAAGTTGCTCAAACTTGGTTTGTTTTACAAAAAACTTGACACACAACACTATTAGGTATATATTATTGTGTTGAAGTGGTTAGAATTGAAAATCATAGTCATATGCAAAAAATTACTTGTTAAGTCGCGATTTTAAGGGTTTCAAGCGTTTTTGGCACTTTTGCGTATAAAGTAGCTCAAACTTGGTTTGTTTTCCACGAAACTTGGAATACTACACTATTTGGTTTATATTATTGTGTTGAAGTGGTTAGAATTGAAAATCATAGTCAAGTGCTAGATATTACGTGTTAAGTTGCGATTTTAAGGGTTTTTTAGCGTTTTTGGCACTTTTGCGCATAAAGTAGCTCGCTCAAACTTGTTTTGTTTTGCACGAAACTTGGTATACAAAACTATTTGGTATATATTATTGTGTTGCAGTGGTTAGAATTGAAAATCATAGTGAAATACTAGAAATTACGTGTTAAGTTGAGATTTTAAGGGTTTTTAAGCGTTTTTGGCACTTGTGCGCATAAAGTAGCTGAAACTTGGTTTGTATTGCACGAAACTTGGCACATAACACTATTTGGTATATATTATTGTGTTGAAGTGGTTAGAATTGATAATCATAGTCTTATGCTAGAAATTACGTGTTAAGTTGCGATTTTAAGGGTTTCAAAGCGTTTTTGGCACTTTTGCGCATAAATTAGCTCAAACTTGGTTTGTTTTGCACGAAACTTGGAATACAACACTATTAGGTATATATTATTGTGTTGAAGTGGTTAGAATTGAAAAACATAGTCATATGCAAAAAATTACTTGTTAAGTTGCGATTTTATGTGTTTTTAAGCGTTTTTGACACTTTTGCGCGCAAAGTAGCACGCTCAAACTTGGTTTGTTTTGCATGAAACTTGGCATACAACACTATTTGGTATATATCATTGTGTTGCAGTGGTTAGAATTGAAAATCATAGTGAAATGCTAGATATTACGTGTTAAGTTGCGATTTTGAGGGTTTTTAAGCGTTTTTGGCACTTGTGCGCATAAAGTAGCTCAAACTTGTTTTGTTTTGCACGAAACTTGGCACAATACACTATTTGGTTTATATTATTGGGTTGAAGTGGTTATAATTTAAAATCATAATTATCTGCTAGAAATTACGTGTTAAGATGCGATTTTAAGGGTTTTTAAACGTTTTTGGCACTTTTGCGCATAAAGTGAGAATTCTTATTAATCACAAAACTAAATCCATATACATCAGAGACGACCTCTTTTTATAGGTTTCTAGCTAGCTAACGGCTATAAACATCACGTGCTATACAATATGCCTCTTAAAACATAAATTAAAAACAAGAACACTTGGGCATTAATCAGCACTGATCAGTGACCAGCCCAGCTTGCGCGCGTATGCTAGTGAGCAGTGTGCTTCACAATCATGGTTCTTGGGATTTTATGTCTTGGTCCATGTATGGAGATCACATTTCCATGGTTTTTTGGATCCAGGTCTCCTTGGTTATGGCTCAAACCACGCGGCAAGGTAGGCTGGTCAGCGGGTAGGCTGCTGTCCTGTTCTACACCCTTTATTGTTTCATGGTTCGTTATTGTTAGCTCAAACTTGGTTTGTTTATCCCAAAACTTGGAACACAACGCTATTTGGTATATATTGTTTTCTTGAAGTCGTTAGAATTGAAAATCATAGTCATATGCTAGAAATTACATGTTAAGTTGCGATTTTATGGGTTTTTAAGAGTTTTTAGCACTTTTTCGCATCAAGTAGCTTAAACTTGGTTTGTATTGCACGAAACTTGGCACAAAACACTATTTAGTATATATATTATTGTGTTTAAGTGGTTCGAATTGATAATCATAGTTATATGCTAGAAATTATGTGTTAAGTTGCGATTTTAAAGGCTTTTAAGCGTTTTTGGCACTTTTGCGCATAAAGTAGCTCAAACTTGGTTTGTCTTACACAAAACATGGCACACAACACTATTAGGTGTATATTATTGTGTTGAAGTGGTTAGAATTTAAAACCATAGTTATATGCTAAAAATTACGTGTTAAGTTGCAATTTTAAAGGGTTTTTAAGCGTTTTTGACACTTTTGCGTATAAAGTAGCTCAAACTTGGTTTGTTTTGCACGAAACTTGGAATACAACACTATTTTGTTTATATTATAGTGTTTAAGTGGTTATAATTGAAAATCATACTCAACTGTTAGATAATACGTGTTAAGTTGCGATTTTAAGGGTTTCTAAGCGTTTTTTGCACTTTTGCGCATAAAGTAGCTTAAACTTGGTTTGTATTGCACAAAACTTGGCACAAAACACTATTTGGTATATATAGTATTGTGTTTAAGTGGTTCGAATTGATAATAATTGTCATATGCTAGAAATTATGCGTTAAGTTGCGATTTTAAGGGTTTTTAAGCGTTTTTGGCTCTTTTGCGCATAAAGTAGCTCAAACTTGGTTTGTTTTACACAAAACATGGCACACAATACTATTAGGTATATATTACTGTGTTTAAGTTGTTAGAATTGAAAATCATAGTCATATGCTAAAAATTACGTGTTAAGTTGCGATTTTAAGGGTTTTTAAGCGTTTTTGGCACTTTTGCGCATAAAGTTGCTCAAACTTGGTTTGTTTTACAAAAAACTTGACACACAACACTATTAGGTATATATTATTGTGTTGAAGTGGTTAGAATTGAAAATCATAGTCATATGCAAAAAATTACTTGTTAAGTCGCGATTTTAAGGGTTTCAAGCGTTTTTGGCACTTTTGCGTATAAAGTAGCTCAAACTTGGTTTGTTTTCCACGAAACTTGGAATACTACACTATTTGGTTTATATTATTGTGTTGAAGTGGTTAGATTTGAAAATCATAGTCAAGTGCTAGATATTACGTGTTAAGTTGCGATTTTAAGGGTTTTTTAGCGTTTTTGGCACTTTTGCGCATAAAGTAGCTCGCTCAAACTTGTTTTGTTTTGCACGAAACTTGGTATACAAAACTATTTGGTATATATTATTGTGTTGCAGTGGTTAGAATTGAAAATCATAGTGAAATACTAGAAATTACGTGTTAAGTTGAGATTTTAAGGGTTTTTAAGCGTTTTTGGCACTTGTGCGCATAAAGTAGCTGAAACTTGGTTTGTATTGCACGAAACTTGGCACATAACACTATTTGGTATATATTATTGTGTTGAAGTGGTTAGAATTGATAATCATAGTCTTATGCTAGAAATTACGTGTTAAGTTGCGATTTTAAGGGTTTCAAAGCGTTTTTGGCACTTTTGCGCATAAATTAGCTCAAACTTGGTTTGTTTTGCACGAAACTTGGAATACAACACTATTAGGTATATATTATTGTGTTGAAGTGGTTAGAATTGAAAAACATAGTCATATGCAAAAAATTACTTGTTAAGTTGCGATTTTATGTGTTTTTAAGCGTTTTTGACACTTTTGCGCGCAAAGTAGCACGCTCAAACTTGGTTTGTTTTGCATGAAACTTGGCATACAACACTATTTGGTATATATTATTGTGTTGCAGTGGTTAGAATTGAAAATCATAGTGAAATGCTAGATATTACGTGTTAAGTTGCGATTTTGAGGGTTTTTAAGCGTTTTTGGCACTTGTGCGCATAAAGTAGCTCAAACTTGTTTTGTTTTGCACGAAACTTGGCACAATACACTATTTGGTTTATATTATTGGGTTGAAGTGGTTATAATTTAAAATCATAGTCATCTGCTAGAAATTACGTGTTAAGATGCGATTTTAAGGGTTTTTAAACGTTTTTGGCACTTTTGCGCATAAAGTGAGAATTCTTATTAATCCCAAAACTAAATCCATATACATCAGAGACGACCTCTTTTTATAGGTTTCTAGCTAGCTAACGGCTATAAACATCACGTGCTATACAATATGCCTCTTAAAACATAAATTAAAAACAAGAACACTTGGGCATTAATCAGCACTGATCAGTGACCAGCCCAGCTTGCGCGCGTATGCTAGTGAGAAGTGTGCTTCATAATCTTGGTTCTTGGGATTTTATGTCTTGGTCCATGTATGGAGATCACATTTCCATGGTTTTTTGGATCCAGGTCTCCTTGGTTATGGCTCAAACCACGCGGCAAGGTAGGCTGGTCAGTGGGTAGGCTGCTGTCCTGTTCTACACCCTTTATTGTTTCATGGTTCGTTATTGTTAGCTCAAACTTGGTTTGTTTATCCCAAAACTTGGAACACAACGCTATTTGGTATATAAGGTTTTCTTGAAGTCGTTAGAATTGAAAATCATAGTCATATGCTAGAAATTACATGTTAAGTTGCGATTTTATGGGTTTTTAAGCGTTTTTAGCACTTTTTCGCATCAAGTAGCTTAAACTTGGTTTGTATTGCACGAAACTTGGCACAAAACACTATTTAGTATATATATTATTGTGTTTAAGTGGTTCGAATTGATAATCATAGTTATATGCTAGAAATTATGTGTTAAGTTGCGATTTTAAAGGTTTTTAAGCGTTTTTGGCACTTTTGCGCATAAAGTAGCTCAAACTTGGTTTGTCTTACACAAAACATGGCACACAACACTATTAGGTGTATATTATTGTGTTGAAGTGGTTAGAATTTAAAACCATAGTTATATGCTAAAAATTACGTGTTAAGTTGCAATTTTAAAGGGTTTTTAAGCGTTTTTGACACTTTTGCGTATAAAGTAGCTCAAACTTGGTTTGTTTTGCACGAAACTTGGAATACAACACTATTTTGTTTATATTATAGTGTTTAAGTGGTTATAATTGAAAATCATACTCAACTGTTAGATAATACGTGTTAAGTTGCGATTTTAAGGGTTTCTAAGCGTTTTTTGCACTTTTGCGCATAAAGTAGCTTAAACTTGGTTTGTATTGCACAAAACATGGCACAAAACACTATTTGGTATATATAGTATTGTGTTTAAGTGGTTCGAATTGATAATAATTGTCATATGCTAGAAATTATGCGTTAAGTTGCGATTTTAAGGGTTTTTAAGCGTTTTTGGCACTTTTGCGCATAAAGTAGCTCAAACTTGGTTTGTTTTACACAAAACATGGCACACAATACTATTAGGTATATATTACTGTGTTTAAGTTGTTAGAATTGAAAATCATAGTCATATGCTAAAAATTACGTGTTAAGTTGCGATTTTAAGGGTTTTTAAGCGTTTTTGGCACTTTTGCGCATAAAGTTGCTCAAACTTGGTTTGTTTTACAAAAAACTTGACACACAACACTATTAGGTATATATTATTGTGTTGAAGTGGTTAGAATTGAAAATCATAGTCATATGCAAAAAATTACTTGTTAAGTCGCGATTTTAAGGGTTTCAAGCGTTTTTGGCACTTTTGCGTATAAAGTAGCTCAAACTTGGTTTGTTTTCCACGAAACTTGGAATACTACACTATTTGGTTTATATTATTGTGTTGAAGTGGTTAGAATTGAAAATCATAGTCAAGTGCTAGATATTACGTGTTAAGTTGCGAATTTAAGGGTTTTTTAGCGTTTTTGGCACTTTTGCGCATAAAGTAGCTCGCTCAAACTTGTTTTGTTTTGCACGAAACTTGGTATACAAAACTATTTGGTATATATTATTGTGTTGCAGTGGTTAGAATTGAAAATCATAGTGAAATACTAGAAATTACGTGTTAAGTTGAGATTTTAAGGGTTTTTAAGCGTTTTTGGCACTTGTGCGCATAAAGTAGCTGAAACTTGGTTTGTATTGCACGAAACTTGGCACATAACACTATTTGGTATATATTATTGTGTTGAAGTGGTTAGAATTGATAATCATAGTCTTATGCTAGAAATTACGTGTTAAGTTGCGATTTTAAGGGTTTCAAAGCGTTTTTGGCACTTTTGCGCATAAATTAGCTCAAACTTGGTTTGTTTTGCACGAAACTTGGAATACAACACTATTAGGTATATATTATTGTGTTGAAGTGGTTAGAATTGAAAAACATAGTCATATGCAAAAAATTACTTGTTAAGTTGCGATTTTATGTGTTTTTAAGCGTTTTTGACACTTTTGCGCGCAAAGTAGCACGCTCAAACTTGGTTTGTTTTGCATGAAACTTGGCATACAACACTATTTGGTATATATTATTGTGTTGCAGTGGTTAGAATTGAAAATCATAGTGAAATGCTAGATATTACGTGTTAAGTTGCGATTTTGAGGGTTTTTAAGCGTTTTTGGCACTTGTGCGCATAAAGTAGCTCAAACTTGTTTTGTTTTGCACGAAACTTGGCACAATACACTATTTGGTTTATATTATTGGGTTGAAGTGGTTATAATTTAAAATCATAGTCATCTGCTAGAAATTACGTGTTAAGATGCGATTTTAAGGGTTTTTAAACGTTTTTGGCACTTTTGCGCATAAAGTGAGAATTCTTATTAATCACAAAACTAAATCCATATACTTCAGAGACGACCTCTTTTTATAGGTTTCTAGCTAGCTAACGGCTATAAACATCACGTGCTATACAATATGCCTCTTAAAACATAAATTAAAAACAAGAACACTTGGGCATTAATCAGCACTGATCAGTGACCAGCCCAGCTTGCGCGCGTATGCTAGTGAGCAGTGTGCTTCACAATCATGGTTCTTGGGATTTTATATCTTGGTCCATGTATGGAGATCACATTTCCATGGTTTTTTGGATCCAGGTCTCCTTGGTTATGGCTCAAACCACGCGGCAAGGTAGGCTGGTCAGTGGGTAGGCTGCTGTCCTGTTCTACACCCTTTATTGTTTCATGGTTCGTTATTGTTAGCTCAAACTTGGTTTGTTTATCCCAAAACTTGGAACACAACGCTATTTGGTATATATTGTTTTCTTGAAGTCGTTAGAATTGAAAATCATAGTCATATGCTAGAAATTACATGTTAAGTTGCGATTTTATGGGTTTTTAAGCGTTTTTAGCACTTTTTCGCATCAAGTAGCTTAAACTTGGTTTGTATTGCACGAAACTTGGCACAAAACACTATTTAGTATATATATTATTGTGTTTAAGTGGTTCGAATTGATAATCATAGTTATATGCTAGAAATTATGTGTTAAGTTGCGATTTTAAAGGTTTTTAAGCGTTTTTGGCACTTTTGCGCATAAAGTAGCTCAAACTTGGTTTGTCTTACACAAAACATGGCACACAACACTATTAGGTGTATATTATTGTGTTGAAGTGGTTAGAATTTAAAACCATAGTTATATGCTAAAAATTACGTGTTAAGTTGCAATTTTAAAGGGTTTTTAAGCGTTTTTGACACTTTTGCGTATAAAGTAGCTCAAACTTGGTTTGTTTTGCACGAAACTTGGAATACAACACTATTTTGTTTATATTATAGTGTTTAAGTGGTTATAATTGAAAATCATACTCAAGTGTTAGATAATACGTGTTAAGTTGCGATTTTAAGGGTTTCTAAGCGTTTTTTGCACTTTTGCGCATAAAGTAGCTCAAACTTGGTATGTTTAACACAAAACTTGAAACATAACACTATTAGGAATATATTATTGTATTGAAGTGGATAGAATTGAAAATCATAGTCATATGCAAAAAATTACGTGTTAAGTTGCGATTTTAAGGGTTTTTAAGCGTTTTTGGCACTTTTGCGTATAAAGTAGCTGAAACTTGGTTTGTTTTGCACGAAACTTCGAATACAACACTATTTGGTATATATTATTGAGTTGAAGTGGATAGAATTAAAAATCATAGTCAAGTGCTAGATATTACGTTTTAGGTTGCGATTTTAAAGGTTTTTAGCGTTTCTGGCACTTTTACGCATAACGTAGCTCGCTCAAACTTGGTTTGTTTTGCACGAAACTTGGCATACAACACTATTTGGTATATAATATAGTGTTGCAGTGGTTAGAATTGAAAAGCACAGTGAAATGCAAGAAATTACGTGTTAAGTTGCGATTTTAAAGGTTTTTAAGCGTTTTTGGCACTTGAGCGCATAACGTAGCTCAAACTTGGTTTGTATTGCACGAAACTTGGCAAAAAAAATTATTTGGTAAATATTATTGTGTTGAAGTGGTAAGAATGGATAATCATAATCATATGCTAGAAATTACGTGTTAAGTTGCGATTTTAAGGGTTTTTAAGCGTTTTTGTCACTTTTGCGCATAAAGTAGCTCAAACTTGGTTTGTTTTACACAAAACTTGCCACACAACACTATTAGGTATATATTATTGTATTTAAGTGGTTGGAATTGAAAATCATAGTCATATGCTAAAAATTACGTGTTCTGTTGCGATTTGAAAGGTTTTTAAGCGTTTTTGACACTTTTGCGCGTAAAGTAGCTCGCTCAAATTTGGTTTGTTTTGCACGAAAGTTGGCATACAACACTATTTGGTATATATTATTGTGTTCCAGTGGTTCGAATTGAAAATCATAGTGAAATGCTAGACATTACGTGTTAAGTTGCGATTTTAAGGGTTTTTAAGCGTTTTTGGCACTTGTGCGCATAAAGTAGCTCAAACTTGTTTTGTTTTGCACGAAACTTGGCACACAACACTATTTGGTTTATATTATTGGGTTGAAGTGGTTATAATGTAAAATCATAGTCATCTGCTAGAAATTACGTGTTAAGTTGCGATTTTAAGGGTTTTTAATGGTTTTTGGCACTGTTGCGTATAAAGTAGCTTAGACTTGGTTTGTTTTGCACGAAACAAGTCAAACAAAACTATTTTGTATATATTATTTTGTTGAAGTGGTTTGAATTGAAAATCATAGTTATATGCTAGAAATTACGTGTTATGTTGTGATTTTAAGGGTTTTTAAGCGTTTTTGTCACTTTTGCGTATAAAGTAGCTTAAACTTGGTTTGTTTTGCACGAAACATGGCACTCAATACTATTTTGTATATAATATTGTGTTGAAGTGGTTAAAATTTAAAATCTTTGTCATATGCTAGAAATTACGTGCTAATTTAGATGCGATTTTATGCTTTTTTTAAGCTTTTTTGGCACTAACATCTATTTTCTCTTAGTTCTATAAACAACCTTCTAATTCTGTTGATTGCGGCTACTGCACGCTGAAATAGATGGACGATATTATAAAATCTGTGAATCTGGTCGAAGTCGAAAATATAGATGCCGTAAGTACTTGTTACGTTCTGAAATTATATTATAATATATATATATATATATATATATATATATATATATATATATATATATATATATATATATATATATATATATATATATATATATATAAATATATATATATATATATATATATATATATATATATATATATATATATATATATATATATATATATATATATATATATATATATATATATATTTACTATATTAATTATTATTATTGGTAAAATCTAATGTTTATTAATCTTTTGTTTTTATATTATATTATAGGTTTATATACGACATTCCGAGTGAAACACGCCCTCTGAGAAATGGAGAGATGCGCGAAGTAAAAGACAAGATTGCCGCGTATCTTGCTAATTTTTGTGCTTGATAAATTATAATTAGTTTAGATTTTTTAGGACTTTAATGTATATATATATATATATATATATATATATATATATATATATATATATATATATATATATATATATATATATATATATATGTATATATATATATATATATATATATATATATATATATATATATATATATATATATATATATGTATATATATATATATATATATATATATATATATATATATATATATATATATATATATATTATATATATATATATATATATATACATATATATATATATATATATATATATATATATATATATATATATATATATATATATATATATATATATATATATATATATATATATATATATATATATATATATATATATGTATGTATATATATATATATATATATATATATATATATATATATATATATATATATATATATATATATATATATATATATATATATATATATATATATATATATATATATATATATATATATATATATATATATATATATATATATATATATATATACATATATATATATATATATATATATATATATATATATATATATATACATACATATATATATATATATATATATATATATATATATATATATATATATATATATATATATATATATATATATATATATATATATATATATGTACGTACATAATATTATATTATATATACGATCGAGAGTTTATTATTACAAAGAGATTATTGGTGATTATTTGTGATTATCATTGGATTAATTGATTAATCATTGTTATTACATTATACATTATTATTGGATTATTATTAGTATTAAACAAAAAAGAAAAAAAAATATCAATTATTTGCTGCGGCCAACACTGAACCGCAGCAAATAGACAAGAGTATTTTCTACGATCAACAAGAAAACCGCAGCAAATAGTCTTGTCTATTTGCTGCAGTTCAGTGTTGACCGCAGCAAATACTCTTGTCTATTTGTTACGGTTCAGTGTTGACCGTAGCAAATAATTCCTTTTTTTGCTGCGGTTTTAAACCACAGCATTTAAAATAGGCCATTTGCTGTTACCATATTTGCTTGGGGCCAAAACCGCAGCAAATTATGGCCAAAAAACCGTAGCAAATGAGGTTTTTTTCCACTAGTGAACCGCAGCAAATAGACAAGAGTATTTTCTACAGTCAACAAGAAAACCGCAGCAAATAGTCTTGTCTATTTGCTGCGGTTCAGTGTTGACCGCAGCAAATACTCTTGTCTATTTGCTACGGTTCAGTGTTGACCGTAGCAAATAATGCCTTTTTTTGCTGCGGTTTTAAACCACAGCATTTAAAATAGGCCATTTGCTGTTACCACTATTGCTTGGGGCCAAAACTACAGCAAATTATGGCCAAAAAACCGCAGCAAATGAGGTTTTTTTCCACTAGTGAACCGCAGCAAATAGACAAGAGTATTTTCTACGGTCAACAAGAAAACCGCAGCAAATAGTCTTGTCTATTTGCTGCGGTTCAGTGTTAACTGCAGCAAATACTCTTGTCTATTTGCTACGGTTCAGTGTTGACCGTAGCAAATAATGCCTTTTTTTGCTGCGGTTTTAAACCACAGCATTTAAAATAGGCCATTTGCTGTTATCACTATTTCTTGGGGCCAAAACCGCAGCAAATTATGGCCAAAAAACCGCAGCAAATGAGGTTTTTTTTCCACTAGTGAACCTAAGCTTGGCCAAATGAAAGCTGCTGCAAGTCTCTTATGTAGGTGAGAGATTCGATCAAATGGCACAGGTTCAGTTGAATGGGGAGCTGGCTTCGATCGATTGAAGATTTTGCA
This sequence comes from Amaranthus tricolor, assembly GCF_026212465.1. Taxonomy (NCBI): domain Eukaryota; kingdom Viridiplantae; phylum Streptophyta; class Magnoliopsida; order Caryophyllales; family Amaranthaceae; genus Amaranthus; species Amaranthus tricolor. The sequence goes on from NC_080058.1 coordinate 21,618,933, forward strand.
CACCTCTAAAATGGTCGAATAGGGAGCAGCTTCGGGCGAATCAAAGTTATATTTGGTCGAATCCCATGCTAGCTTCAGTTGAATGGTAAGTTGTCTCAGCTTCCTTGGTGCAAATGCACCCTCCTTTGCCGCAGGCTGCGATTTTTGTCAAGCCTTTCTCTTGGGTTATTTAGGAAACTTTAAAACCCTTATTTTTAGAAGCTATAAATACACCAATTCATGAGGAGCTCCTCATGCATACTTTGAGAGACTCCATCTCAACTTAGAACAACAACTCTTTATTGCTTTCGTTTTTATTTATACACTAGTATAGTTTTCAAGCTTTTTCTATTACCTTCCTTTACGTTCAAGTATTGTTTTTTGGATTCAAGTCATTTATTCAAGCACTTTATTTATGTAAGTTTTATTTTTCTTTATGCTTTATTGTCATTTAATGCTTTCATTTATGGTTGTTTGATTTCATTGCTTTCTTTATTGCGCTTGCTTTATTCATTGCATTGTGGATTAGTTGTTTCTTTCATTTATTGTTCTCTCTATTGTTTTCTTGTTGTCTTCATTTAAGTTTTTCATGCTGTAATTAATAGTTTTGTTTATTACTTTTCCTCTAGTCCTTTCTAATATGTGTGAGTAGTTTTCTTAGGGGTTTTGGTTTAAATCCCTAGGTTGGTCTTGTTTTTCATGTGTTAGCTTAGGTTTTAAGATTGTTGATGATTGGTTCATTGATATTCGATGTGAGTCTTGTCCTGCCACTCCGTAGGAAACATAGGGCGATTATAGGTTGTTCGTGTGATTTATAGGGTCACAAACTTCCTCTTACCATCTAGACTGCCTTGATTGATTATTTTATGATTTCCCTTAACCTATCATTCATGAGTTCATATAGACCGACCTAAGGTGGATCCATTCCATCCCCGTTTGTCTCCTATTGCTTATTATCGCTTTTACTCTTGTCTTTCTATTGTCTTTAGTAGTTTAAGTATATTAATCTTATATCCCTTATACTCCCAACATCAAGTGTTTAATCTTACAAACCTTGTCGTCGTGGATCGATCCTCTACTCATGGTATATAATGTGTAGAGTTTAGGGTGATTATAAATATTGTTTGCATAACTTGGTTTAAAAGTCGGTTATCACTGCCAAAAGTTTGTCGTTATTTTGAGTTCCCGTGATAGCACCTCCTTGACTACCCCTTTATCAAGAATAATTTCAATCCAAGCATTCCCTTGCGGTTGCCGAGCCCTAGAATAATTTCTCTAGAACCTAATGTTTTGAGGCACCCCTAGAGTTTCCACCACAACCACCACCGTTATGACTAACGTTTCCATTGCCATTGCTATTTCGACCATTGACGAAGTGTTGTTGAAAACCTCTCTGATTTTCCTCTTGAAGCTCTTGTTGTCCTAATTGAGCATAACACTCATACATCATATGGCTCGATTTAGCACTGTATGAACAGTCCACTAATGCTCCCCGATAGTCTCTTCCTGGATGATTTTTCTGACATCTTCGGCAATTATAATTTCTTTCCTTCCCATTGCAGTCATATAGTGGTTTCTATGTCCTGGCCTCAAATGTCTGATCTCCTCTACTTGCTTTGTTTCTCTTAATTATATATCATTACTTGATAACCCTCTAAGGTTTTGGGCTTCTTAAAATGGTTCTATGAATTGTTACCCCCATTTGCCGAATTTTGGAACATAGGTTCCTTCCTTTTTTCCCCACTATGAACCGACGTTTCCTACTCCTTTCTAATAACATTTCCTATTTGAGCCGCTCTCTTGCATAACTGGTCTAGGGTATCATACCCATCGGTTTCAATATGCTTCTAAATTTCATACGATAAATCCAATTCGAAATGTTGAAGTTTCTTTTTTCTTTAGTCGGGCCTCCTCAAGAGAAAATTTTAGATACTTAATAAACTTTAATAATAATCATCCATTGTTAAATTTCATATCTTAAATCTAGCAAACCCATTATATTTATGTTTCCTCACGTGTGGGGGTAAAATGGATCTCTTAACGCTGCCTTAAATCTTTCTTAACTTAATTCATTAACACTCTCCTCTATCAGCCTCATCTTACTGTGTGCCCACCAGTAGTCAGCCTCTTTGACAAGGAAGATTGTAGCCTGGTCAAACATAAATTCTCGGGGGCATCGAACCACGCTAAATAGTTTGTCAAACTCTCATAGCCAATTTTCCAAAGTGGAAGGTTCTCCTTTTCCATTATAAGACGAGGGCTAACTCTAGACTATTGTTTTACTTAAAGATGAAGCTCTCTCTTCCTGAGACTTCTATATTGGGTTTCTTGCACCAGCTAAGGCTTTCACTATGATTCGATGTACATGGTCAGAGTCACTTCTATTTTCGTTCCTTCTCAAAAATGGAGGCAGGATGAAAGGTATACTACATTATAAATAAACAAGTTATATATAAATATTTACTTTGGTATCGAGTTTAAACAACGTCTAGGGCTAATATAACTTCATAGAGGTAAATAGGTGTGTCCTAATAGTTGGCAGACTTTAAATATTAAGTCTGACAATTAACTCATAAGCTTTCAACAAATTCCAAATGATAGTTAACTATAACATTGTTCAATATTCACTAAAATTTTCAATAACACAATATCAAATTCCACATTCATGGTTAATGAAAAACCAATATAATTAATTTAAAAGAAATTCAAGAAGAAATTCTAATTCAATATCAGCATACTCTATTATAATCCATTATTCCATTCAAAAATATTTTGGGTACAAAATCCCAAAATAACCATCGTTATATGTAACCTGATTATCAAAACATATAGTAGAAACTTCTTAAGAAAAATATCCATGCAACATTATTAGCATGGAAAATATCATCTAAGATCATAAGCAAAAATAGTAGAATCAATAACAAGACCATTTAGCAAAAGGAGACGTATCCATACGATCCCGATCCTCCTCATAGAGGTTAGGGTCAATATTAGCATTCCAAGAGTCATCAATGGATGTGCTTTATAAGTCAATGGATGTCTTTATTGGTAGGGAGTTACTCATATCATGCTGGACCTCAGAATCTGAAAGCTTAAAAATCTTTAATCATGTGTCTTTCTTCCCACAATATAATTTCACTACCGCTCTCACTCATAATGTCTTCTGGATTTGGAGGCTCTCCTCCCCTCATCAAAGTATCACGATCGTTCTCACTCATGATCTCTTCTCTACCGGCTACTCCCACCTCCATATCAGCATCATACCCCCCCTAGACTTATCCTCGTAAAACACCTCAACCTCTTCTTTGGGATCCTCCTCTTGATCCTACTTGGGATCCTCTTCACCCAAATCCATATATAGAACTGAGTTAGGATCGACTCTTGCAACAACCTCCCTGATAATCTCAACCTCTACTCCAACAGCCTCAGCATCCTAACGTCCCTCGAGGTTTACAGCCTCCGCTCTCCTACTTAGTCTATCAATCTCCCTGTCAAATTGATCTAGTCTTTCTTTCAACTTAGCTTCTTCCTCAGCTAAAATCTCCTTATAAACCTAATGAGACTTCTTGTAGATAAGCTTGATCCTATTCTTATAGACTAGCTCACTCTCTCCATCCTTCCTGTCCTAAATTTTTAATGATTCTATTTCTGCCCAGATCGGCGCATTGCAAAGGTTTTCCATGGTTCTTTTAGGGTACGACTCCTCTCACCAGCTGGTATTTTTCACTTATCTATGGTAGGTAATTATTCGTAATCCCTAACCCAAAATCGAAAGAAAGAAAAATACAATCAATTCCATATAATTCAAGATAAAGAATTTCCTGTACAAACACAACCATAAATCATAAACAAATAATTATTAAGCACACAACTAACACTTTCGTACTTATCTGCAAGGTCTAAGTTAAATTACATACACATAGTCGTAAATACCCCTTAATGTCTACCTATTACTCTGATAACTTTTTGTATGCTTTAATTTTTATTAGGTTATTGAATTACTTTTATAACACTTGATTAGAACTCTTGCTCTGATACCAATTGTAACGTCCCGTAAAAAAACTCGATTCGATAAAAGAATTATATTTTTAAATAAAATAGGAAACTGAGTTAATCAAGATTGTGATATTGGAACAAAAAACAAAAATTTATTCAAAAGAAAAAATTTGGGCGTTGAGTCCTACTAGAGTTATTAAGGTTTTATTAAAGTTTAAAGTCTAGCAACGAAAATTTAAGCAAACTAGCATGTAGCATTAATTATCCAAAAAGAAATACAACTCAAGAGCGTTAATGCCTCTTAATTAAAACATAAATATCTGGGTAATTAAAAGAAAGTTTAAAGTCAAGTTCTTCCATACTTAAGCAAAACTATTCTTCACAAGTGAAACCTCACTCCCTAACCTACAACTTAACTCACTGCTAGTTGTTAACCGCAAGAGGAACAACAACATCATTGCAGGATCGTTAATATCAAAGGTAGACTTTAGTAAAAAAATACCATACAAAATAAATCATAATGTTAAAGTAACAATATATCATACAAACATAATCCATCGTGATTATTGAATTTACTCTTGGTTAATGTTGAAATTTTCGTTCATAAATAGTTCACTTATAAATAAATTATTCAGTTGTACTGCTTGAACAAACCCATCATACTACGGAAACAACCCAATCTCTAAGTGTGAGGCAATACATTAGGAGGAGTAAACTCTTTAGTAAGTCTCTTCCAAAGGCAACACGCAATACTTCGGTGCCTATGGTTAACTATGCATACCCCCACGGTAGATCATAATGCCTACATATACCGCGAGTAAAATCAATCCACCAATTGACGTCATACTACGTCTACTTTTATGTTAGTGAGGTCATAATACCTCTACTTATCATTTTATTAAAATCATACTTCTTCATTAAGGAAAACATATTATCATTTTTAGACTACATCCATTTTTCCTCATTGAAAAGTTCAATGCTGTGTAATATTTTATTATGTGTATGTACATTTAGAAGACAAAATAAACTTTTAATACACTTATCATCTTCCAGTCACAAATCAAGATCCTACATAATTTAACTGTACATACTTGAATAAGCACACATTAATCCTATCTTAAATTAAAATCAATACACACACATCATTCCAAGATATTCTATAACAATCACAAAGCCATCCAATACACTTTACACAGTCTCATTATTAAATAAAAAAAACTTCAGATTTAAGAATCTGTCCAAAATATTAGGTTAGGACTTTTAAAATGAAATTAAGACTTCAACGTTGCATTCAGAGTATATAAAAACCTCCGGGACACTAAATTTAATAATATTTTAAGAACCTTAGGTATTCTAACCTTTTTAAGGTCAAATAGAGTCCAAAACCCCATATTTTTTCTAATTTAGAACATCATACGAGATTATTGCAAAACTCTCAATTTTTTATTAATATTCCAATACATTAAACTATTACCCATTATTCATAAGTAAATCAATT
>NC_080058.1:21629405-21634405 GCF_026212465.1 Amaranthus tricolor
TGTTGTACAACAGTTTGTGCATTGGTGACAGCACATTATGACTAACTTTTCCTCTTTTTTGATTCAACCCTAAAAACTTCCATACTGACTTCTCATTTATACCAGAAAAATTAATTTTTGACCCAACAACATATCTATCAAAACCAGTCGAGGGAACACCCAACCATCCTCCTAAAATCAGGTTATTAAATTCAATTTTGATCCCCTTTACTTCACTAGTACAGACTCCATGCTCAAAAGAAAAATTTAAAGCAAACTCACGCATTAAGTTGGGATACATTGGGTTATAGCAATAGTTTCCCATTAAAGATTTCCAAGCTTGATTTTGCAATATGGCGTGAAATTGAGGAAAAAAATTTGATTCATACCATTGTTTGTCCAATCCGAAGCCAACAATCATTTCTTTTGATATCTCTTCAGCAAATACCTTAACATTAACCTTTGCCCTCTTTGAGGATGATTTCCTCACTGTAGCATCTCCTTTGCGCTTCGAACTTTCATGCACTTCAGAAGGATTAGGTGTGTCCTGCTGCTTTCTTGATGAAGACTCAGTTTTAGGAGTGAGTGGTGTTGGATAGATGACTTGAAGAGGTGTGGGTTGTTTCATTTTTGGGGTTTGATTCTTGGTTTTCATGGTGATTTGAAAAATCAAGAAAAAGAAAAGCTGGGTTGAAGACGGTTTTGGGAGTGAAATGCAATTGATGATGAAATGAAGGATTTGACGTGAGAGAGAGTATAAAATGCGTGTGAGGGGACGTGTGTTTAAGTGATTCAAGTTCCTTATTTAATTCGTGCATATGAACACATAATGGAAACAGACGAATTTAGTGAAGAACTATGATGATTCAACTCCTACTTCATAAAAAAATTTCTGGAGAAATTAATATATCAAATATTATGAAAAAAAAAAATTTTTATGAAAATAAAAGATAAATGGAAATTTCATGCTACCACAATTTGATCAAATCAAACATGCAATCATAAGAGCACTCACAGTATATACTTTTAAATAGTGCGTACCTGATTCTTTCAATAATTGATTTTTCAATCAAGATTTTTGTGGTTGATCAAATTTTTCAAATTTTCATTTTGTCTTTAAAGATCACATTTATCACTTACTTCAATTCAACTTGATCATGCCCAGTTCTAATGTCATCTTTTCATGTTGTTCCCTTGGGAGCGGCTTTGTCATGATATCAGCTATTTGCTCGTTTGTATTAACATGCTTGACGATAATATTTTTATTTTCAACGTTGTCCTTAAGAAAATGATGCCTAATGTGAATATGTTTTACTCTAGAATGATGCACTGGATCTTTTGATATGCATATGGCACTGGTATTATCACAATAAATAGGAACACATTCAAACTTAATACCAAAATCTCTTAGCTGTTGTTTTATCCAAAGCATTTGGGAACAGCAAGCTGCAGCTGCTACATATTCAGCTTCGGCAGTGGATAGTGCAACAGTGTTTTGTTTCTTGGAACTCCACGAAACTAAACACGAGCCAAGAAATTGTACCATACCTGAAGTACTTTTTCTATTAACTAGATCACCTGCATAATCTGCATCACTAAAACCTTTCAAATCATAAACATCACTTTTAGGATAAAATAAGGACAGGTCGTCTGTTCCCTTCAAGTATCTCAAAATTCGTTTTACTGCTGTGAGATGTGATTCTTTGGGGTTGGACTGAAATCTAGCACATAAACCAACATTAAAAGAAATATCAGGTCTACTAGCAGTTAAATATAACAAAGAACCAATCATGCCTCGATACATGGTTTGATCAATAGTTGTTCCATTTGGGTCTTCATCTAATCTAACATTTGTAGCCATTGGTGTATGGTTGGTTTTAGCATTGTTTAGTCCATATTTCTTAAGAAGTTCTTTGATGTATTTTTGTTGATGAATAAAAATACCATTTTCAGTTTGTTTAATTTGCAACCCAAGGAAGAAGTTTAGTTCTCCCATCATACTCATTTCAAATTCATTGCTCATTAGGTTAGCAAATCCTTTACATAGCAATTCATTCGTGGCACCAAAAATAATATCATCAACGTATATTTGAACAACTAGAATATCAGAACCTCTATTCTTAAAGAATAAGGTTTTCTCAATTTTGCCTCTTACAAAGTCATTTTGAATCAAAAACTTTGATAGTCTTTCATACCATTGCCTAGGATCTTGTTTCAAGCCATAAAGAGCTTTATCAAGCTTGTAGACATGATCAAGACATGAGGTATTTTCAAAACCTGGTGGTTGTTCAACAAAAACTTCTTCATCAAGAAAACCATTTAAGAAAGCACATTTCACGTCCATTTGATATAATTTAAAATTCATGAAAGCAGCAAAAAAAATTAAAATTCTAATAGCCTCTAACCTTGCTACCGGTGCAAATGTCTCGGTATAATCAATACCTTCTTGTTGATTATATCCTTTGACCACGAGCCTTGCTTTGTTTCTAACAATTATTCCATGCTCATCAAGTTTATTCCGATACACCCATTTCAATCCAATTACCTTTTTGTGTTTTGGTTTGGGTTCCAAATGCCATACTTTATTTCTTTCAAATTCATTTAATTCATCTTGCATGGCTATGATCCATTCGGAATCCTTTAGAGCTTCTTCATGATTCTTGGGCTCGAGAGATGATAGGAACGCAAAGTGTGCACAAAAGTTTCTCATTTGAGATCTAGTTTGTGTTCCTTTATTCAAATCACTTATAATCAAATCAAGAGGATGGTATTTTTGATATCTCCAAGGTTTTGGCACAAAATCTCTTGTGGGAACAGTAACATGTTCTGGTTCATCAGCTTGATAAACATTCTGTTCAGCTCCTGGATTGTTCTGCTCATCTGTGGGAACAGCTGGATTGGGAACAGTCTGCTGTTCCTGATGTTCTGGCAGTTCCTGAACTTGATCAGTACTTTCTGCTTCTGCTGGAACCGGCTGTTCACCAGCTGTTCCTTGATCTTGCACTTTCAATCCTTCATCATCGTCCTCTAGATTTGCAAGACCTATCTTAAAGTTATTTGTATCCTGTTCACTTGACAAAAAGTTAGATTCATCGAAAATTATATGAACGGATTCTTCCACACTCATTGTTCTTTTGTTATAAACTCTGTATGCCTTACTATGTGATGAGTAACCGAGGAATACTGCTTCATCACTTCTTTCATCAAACTTACCTATGTTTCGTTTACCATTCACATGAACAAAACATTTGCATCCAAACACACGAAAATAGGAAATATTTGGTTTAACACCTTTAAGCAATTCATAAGGTGTCTTGGAAGTGATTGGTCTTATTAACACACGATTCAAAATGTAACATGCAGTATTAACAGCCTCGGCCCAAAAATTTCTAGGTAAACCACTAGCAATTAACATGGTTCTAGCCATTTCCTCTAAAGTTATATTTTTCCTTTCTACTACACCATTTTGTTGTGGTGTTCTTGGTGCAGAAAAATTATGACTTATCCCATGTTCACTGCAATAACTCATAAAACTTGAATTTTCAAATTCCTTACCATGATCTGACCTTATGTGAATAATTTGATTATTAGTAGATTTTTGTATTTTGTTAGCGAAGGAAACAAACTCAGTAAAAGCTTCATCTTTACTAACTAAAAATAAAGTCCATGTAAATCTACTATAATCATCAACAATAACAAACACATATCTTTTGCCACTACGGCTTTGTATTCTCATAGGTCCACATAGATCCATATGTAATAATTCAAGTGATTTAGTGGTGGTCACAACATTCTTTGATTTAAAAGATGATCTCACTTGTTTTCCTTTGGCACAAGGATCACAAATTTCCTCCATAAGGAATTTTATAGTTGGTAGTCCTCTAACTACGTCTTTTGATCTTAATGTATTAATCAATGAATAACTAGCATGACCTAGACGCTTATGCGAAAGAAGTGGGTCGTCTTCTATAACACTTAGACACGTTAGACTGTTTCTGGGAACAGTGTCCAGGTCCACCACATAGGTGTTCCCTTTTCTGATTCCCTCAAGAACGGTGTCTTCAGTGTCATTCCTAGAAATAATGCATTTTTCAGAAGTAAAGTTTACAGAGTTACCTTTATCACAAAATTGAGAAATGCTAAGTAAGTTATGTTTCAAATTCTCGACTAAAAATACATTATCAATGGCATGGGAACAGGACCTTCCCACCTTTCCTTTGGCTATTATCTCACCCTTCATATTGTCACCGAAGGTTACTGTTCCCCCATCATAGGCTTCAAGTGAGAGAAACTTAGATTTGTCACCCGTCATGTGCTTGGAACACCCACTGTCGAGATACCATGAGCTGTTCCCCCTCACTTGGACCTAAAAAAAATTAATGGTTAGTTACAGGAACCCAGACTTTCTTGGGTTCCTTGTCGATTTTACAAGAATCTGTTTTCTTCGTCCAAACATTATCGACATAATTTCTGTTAGAGACAGTGTACTGTTCCCTTTTGGTGCACTGGTCCTTCAGATGGCCAGTTCCTCCACAGAAGGAACAGATTCTGTCACTAGGGAGATCAACGTAAGCTTTCTTCTTCTTGTTATTCTTAAAGTAATTTAGGCCTTTTGAATTTTTACTTTTGGCATCTTAAATCCATTTGGGTGTAATTTTGATTTTCTCTTTTTCTCTTGAATTTAATTCAAGTTTATCATTATTGTTACGGTTAGGTTCTAGATTCAACTTTAAATTTTGAAAATCATTGCACATATCTTTAGTAGATGCATCATTCAATTCTTTATTCAAGCCTAATAATTTCTATTGCGACAACTCAATATTAAGAATAACATTTTCTTTTTAATTCTCTCCATATTTTCCTTTAGAATTATATTTTGGTCCAACAAACCGAAAAATCTGTTTTGAACATCGTATCTAAAGGTGTTTATATAGGAGACATGGTCTTTGCTTACCTTGAGTTCCTTTTCTAATTGGAGACACTTAACATTGCAATTTTCAAGTTTAATTTGTGTCTCCTTT
>NC_080058.1:21636905-21696905 GCF_026212465.1 Amaranthus tricolor
ACAATACTATTTGGTATATATTATTGTGTTGAAGTGGTTAGAATAGAAAATCATAGTCAAATGCTAGATATTACGTGTTAAGTTGCTATTTTATAAGTTTTTAACTATTTTTTGCCCTTTTGCGCACCAAGTAGCTCAAACTTGGTTTGTTTTGCACGAAACTTGGCAACCAACAATATTTGGTATATATTATTGTGATGAAGTGGTTAGAACTGCACATCGTAGTCATAAGCTAGCCATTACTTGTTAAGTTGCGACTTTATGGCTTTTTAAGTGTTTTAGGCAATTTCGCGCACAAAGTAGTTTAAACTTGGTTTGTTTTACACGAAACTTTGCACACAACACAATTTGGTATAGTTTATTGTGTTGAAGTGGTTTGAATTGAAACACATGGTAATATGGAAGAAATTTATTGTGAAGTTTCGATTTTGTGGGTTTTTTCGTGTTTTTGGCACTTTCGCGCATAAAGTAGTTCAAACTTGTTTTTTTTTTTGCACGAAACATGGACACAACACTATTTGGTATATATTATTGTGTGGATGTGGTTAGAATTAATTAAATTATAGTCAAATGCTAGATATTACGTCTTAAGTTCGATTTTATATGTTTTTTAGTGTTTTTGACACTTTCGCGCATATCAAACTATGTTTATTTTGTACGAAACTTGGCACACAACACTATTTGGTATCTACTATTGTGTTGAAGTGGTTAGAAAAGAAAATCATTGTCAAATGCTTGATATTACGTGTGAAGTTGCGATTTTATAGGTTTTTAAGTGTTTTTGGAACTTTTGCGCATAAAGTTACTCAAAATTGGTTTATTTTGCACGAAACTTGGCACGCAACACTATATGGTATATACTATTGTGTTGAAGTGTTTAGAGATAAAAATCATAGTCATATGATTGAAATTATGTGTTATGCTGCGATTTTATGGGTTTTTAAGTGTTTTTGGTACTTTCGCACATAAAGTAGCTCAAACCTGGTTTTTTTTTTCACGAAACATGGCCCACAACAGTATTTTGTATATATTATTGTGTTGAAGTGGTTAGAATTGAAAATCATAGTCATAAGCTAGCAATTACATGTTAAGTTGCGCTTTTATGGCTTTTTAAGTGTTTTTGGCAATTTCGTGCACAAAGTAGCTCAAACTTGGTGTGTTTTACAAGAAACTTGGCACACAACAGAATTTTGTATATATTATTGTGTTGAAGTGGTTCGAATTGAAACACATAGTAATATGCCGGAATATTTGTGTAAAGTTTCGATTTTGTGGGTTATTTAGTGTTTTTAGCACTTTCGCGCATAAAGTAATTCATACTTGGTTTGTTTTGCGCGAAACTTGGACACAACACTATTAGGTATATATTATTATGTGGAAGTGGTTAGAATTAAAAAATTATAGTCAAATGCTAGATATTACGTGTTAAGTTTTGATTTCATAGGTTTTTAAGTGTAAACATGGCACACAACACTATTTGGTATATACTATTGTGTTGAGGTGGTTAGAAATTAAAATCATAGTCAAATACTAGATATTACGTGTGAAGTTGCGATTTTATGGGTTTTGAAGTGTTTTTGGCATTTTCGCGCATAAAGTTGCTCAAAATTGGTTTGTTTTGCATAAAACTCGGCACACAACACTATTTGGTATATTTTTGTGTGTTTAATTGGTTAGAATTGAAAATCATAGTCATATGCTAGCAATTACGTGTTAAGTTGCGATTTTATGGGTTTTTAAGTGTTTTTGGCACTTTCGCGCATAAAGTAGCTCAAACTTGGTTTGTTTTATACAAAACTTGGCACACAACACAATTTTGTATATATTATTGTGTTGAAGTGGTTAGAATTAAAACTCATACTCATGTGCTAGAAATTACGTGTTAAGTTGCGATTTTATGGGTTTTTACGTGTTTTTGAAACTTTCGCGCATAAAGTAGCTCAAACTTTGTTTGTTTTGTATGAAACTTGGCACACAACATCATTTGGTATATATTATTGTGTTGAAGTGGTTAGAGTTGAAATTTATAGTCATATGCTAGAAATTATGTTTTATGTTGCGATTTTATGGGTTTTTACGTGTTTTTGAAACTTTCGCGCATAAAGTAGCTCAAACTTTGTTTGTTTTGCACGAAACTTGGCACTCTACACTATTTGGTATATATTATTGTGTTGAAGTTGTTAGAATTGAAAATCATAGTCATATGTGGTAATACTTTGTTTTGCGCGGTTCGCGCGTGCGCTGCACGCGGAGTTTTACGCGGGGTGCGGAGTTCAGTATGTAGGCTGGGCAGCTATTTCACTTTTCCCATTTCGTCTTTCATTTTCAATTGGATGTTTAGAGGGGTTTGGGAGGCGACTTGCAAAGAGGAATGATGAGCAAATCCAATGGCAAGAAGCTTCATCCAATATTTATAAATAGGCAAGAAAGCTTAGGAATGGGATCATCTTGTTATTTTTCATTAAAATTCTTCGTCTTCTTCATTTCTATTTTGCCATGGTTATGGAGCTTCAAGCTTAAATTTTCATTTCTTGAGGAAGGTTGATTGGAAACTTCTAATTACTCATTGTAAGAATTCTCTACTTAATATACTTTTGATTATTGAAGAGTTCTTATTATAACAATATGAATGATGTTTGAATTGGAAATCAACTATTGTGCTTGTTATTGCAATATTCATTTATGCTAAATCTATTTGCGAAATCAGTTAGTTTTGTATTTGGATTAATGGTAGCAACTAGTTCTAATTGTGAATGCAGATTATAAATGATTAAAATCTAAATGAACTTTTAATTTTGATTGAAAACTATTTGCTTGAATTGTTTTAGCAAACCTATTGATTCTCTTTTCTTAAAGCTATTGTTGGATTGAATTTATTCCCTGATCGGAGTGAATTAACTAATAGTAAGAGCTTTACATTCAAACTGATTTTGATGTTTAGCTACACTTAAGGAGAATAGAAGTATAATCATCTTCACAATAGGTAGTCAAAAGTGAATTTCTTAAGTAAAGTATTCAATGATGAATGAGAAACAAGAAGTATACAATCAACTTAACTAAAAATATCCTTTCCATTGATTTGTAGAAAATACCATTTATAGATTTCACTTAGTTCATTGCTTATTCAAGTTATTTTATTTCAGAAAAACAAATCAAAACCCCCATTTTCTTTATGTCATTGATTGTTTTCAATTTCATCTACTAAAGCACATATCACTCTAAACCTTCTCAAACCCCATCTCTAAATGGATACGAACCATACTACCCTACTACATTGAGTTATATTTGGAAAGTAAGTGAATTTACTTTTGGTTCGAGTTTAGGCGACTGAGAAATAACTTACCAATATTCTAGAAATTACGTGTTAAGTTTCAATTTTATGGTTTTTAAAGTGCTTTTGGCACTTTCGCGCATAAAGTAGCTCAAATTTGGTTTGTTTTACACGAAACTTGGCACAAAACACTATTTGGTATATATTATTGTGTTGAAGAGGTTAGAATTGAAACTCATAGTCATATGTTAGAAATTACGTGTTAAGTTGCGAATTTAAGGGTTTTTAAGTGTTTTTAGCACATTTGCGCATAAAGTAGCTCAAACATGGTTTGTTTCGCACGAAATTTGGAACAAAACACTATTTTGTATATCTTATTGTGTTAAAGTGGTTAGAATTGAAAATTATAGTCATACGCTAAAAATTACGTGTTAAGTTGCGATTTAATGGGTTTCTAAGTGTTTTTTCCACTTTCGCGCATAAAGTAGCTCAAACTTTTTTTGTTTTGCAAGAAACTTGGACACAACACTATTTGGTATATATTATTGTGTTGAAGTGGTTAGAATTGAAAATCACATTCATATACTAGAAATTACGTGTTAATTTGCGATTTTATGGGTTTTAAAGTGTTTTTGGCACTTTCTCGTATAAAGTAGCTCAAACTTTGTTTCTTTTGCATGAAACTTGGCAAACAACACTATTTGGTATATATTATTGTGTTGAAGTGGATAGAATTGAAAATCATAGTCAGATGTTAGATATTACGTGTTAAGTTGCGACTATATGGGTTTTTAAGTGTTTTTGGCACTTTCGCGCATAAAGTAGCTCAAACTTGGTTTATTTTACACGCAACATAGCACACAACACTATTTGGTATATATTATTGTGTTGTAGAGGTTAGAATTGAAACTCAGAGTCATATGCTGGAAATTACGAGTAAAGTTGCGATTTTATGGGTTTTTAAGTGTTTTTGGCACTTTCGCGCATAAAGTAGCTCAAACTTGGTTTGTTTTGCACGAAACTTGGCACACAACACTATTTTGTATATATTATTGTGTTGAAGAGGTTAGAATTGAAACTCATAGTCATATGCTAGAAATTACGTGTTAAGTTGCGATCTTATAGGTTTTTAAGTGTTTTTTGCACTTTTGCGCATAAAATAGCTCAAACCTGGTTTGTTTGGCACGAAACTTGGTACACCACACTATTTGGTATATATTATTGTGTTGAAGTTCTTAGAATTTAATATCATATTCATATACTAGAAATGACGTGTTAAGTTGCGTTTTTATGTGTTTTTAAGTATTTTTGGCACTTTCTCGCATAAAGTAGCTCAAACTTGGTTTATTTTGCACGAAACTTGGCAAACAACACGATTTGGTATATATTATTGTGTTGAAGTGGATAGAATTGAAAATCATAGTTAACAGTTAGATATTACGTGTAATGTTGCGATTTTAAGGGTTTTTAAGTGTTTTTGGCACTTTCACGCATAAATTAGCTCAAACTTGGTTTGTTTTGCATGAAATTAGGCATAGAACACTCTGTGGTATATATTATTGTTTTGAAGTTTTTAGAATTGAAAATCATATTCATATACTAGAAATTACGTGTTAGGTTGTGATTTTATGGGTTTTAAACTGTTCGCACTTTCGCGCATAAAGTAGTTCAAACTGGTTTGTTTTTCACGAAACATGGCAAGCAAATCTATTTGATATATATTATGGTGTTGAAGTGGATAGAATTGAAAATCATATTCAGATGTTAGATATTATGTGTTAAGTGACGATTTTATAGGTTTTTAAGTATTTTTAGTTCTTTCGTGCATAAAGTAGCTCAAACTGGGTTTGTTTTGCACGAAACTTGGCACACAACGCTAAGTTGTATATATTATTGTGTTGAAGCTGTTAGAATTTAAACCCATATTCATATACTAGAAATTATGTGTTAAGTTGCGATTTTAAAGGTTTTTAAGTGTTTTTGGCACATTCGCGCATAAAGTAAACTTTGTTTGTTTTGCACGAAACATGGCACACCACACTATTTTCTATATTTTATTATTTTGTTGAAGTGGTTAGAATTGAAAATCATAGTCATATGCTGCAAAATAACGTGTTAAGTTGTATTTTTTCTTGGTTTTTAAGTGTTTTTGGCAATTTCGCGCATATAGCAGCTCAAACTTCGTTTGTTTTGTACGAAACTTGCATGGAACACAACACTATTTGGTATACATTATTGTGTTGAAGAGGTTAGAATTGAAACTCATCGTCATATGCTAGAAATTACGTGTTAAGTTGCGATTTTAAGGGTTTTTTAAGAGTTTTTGGCACTTTCGCTCATAAAGTAGCTCAATCTTTGTTTGTTTTGCACGAAACTTGGCACACAACACTCTTTGGTATATATTATTGTGTTGAAGAGGTTAGAATTGAAACTCAGAGTCATATGCTAGAAATTACGTGTAAAGTTGCGATTTTATGGGTTTTTAAATGTTTTTGGCACTTTTGCGCATAAAGTAGCTCAAACTTGATTTGTTTTGCTCGAAACTTGGCACACAACACTATTTTGTATATATTATTGTGTTGAAGAGGTAAGAATTGAAACTCATAGTCTTATGTTAGAAATTACGTGTTAAGTTGCGATTTTATAGGTTTTATGTGTTTTTGGAACTTTCGCGCATAAAATAGCTCAAACTTTGTTTGTTTTGTAGGAAACTTAGCACACAATACTATTTGGTATATATTATTGTGTTGAAGTGATTAGAATTTAAAATCATATTCATATACTAGAAATTACGTGTTAAGTTGCGATTTTATGTGTTTTTAAGTATTTTTGGCATTTTCTCGCATAAAGTAGCTCAAACTTGGTTTATGTTGCACGAAACATGGCAAACAACACTATTTGGTATATATTATTGTGTTGAAGTGGATAGAATTTAAAATCATAGTTAAATGTTAGATATTACGTGTAAAGTTGCGATTTTAAGGGTTTGTAAGTGTTTTTCGCACTTTCGCGCATAAAGTAGCTCAAACTTTGTTTGTTTTTGCACGAAACTTGGCACACAACACTATTTGGTATATATTATTGTGTTGAAGAGGTTAGAATTGAAACTCAGAGTCATATGCTAGAAATAACGTGCAAAGTTGCGATTTTATGGGTTTTTAAGTGTTTTTGGCACTTTCGTGCATAAAGTAGCTCAAACTTGGTTTATTTTGCACGAAACATGGCACTCAACACTATTTTGTATATATTATTTTTTTGAAGAGGTTAGAATTGAAACTCATAGTCATATGCTAGAAATTACGTGTTTAGTTGCATTTTTATAGGTTTTTAAGTGTTTTTGGCACTTTCGCCCATAAAATAGCTCAAACTTAGTTTATTTTGCACGAAACTTTACACACAACGCTATTTGGTATATATTATTGTGTTGAAGTGCTTAGAATTTAAAATCATATTCATATACTAAAAATTACTTATTAAGTTGCGATTTTATTTTGCACGAAACATGGCAAACAACACTATTTGGTATATGTTATTGTGTTGAAGTGGATAGAATTGAAAATCATAGTTAAATGTTAGATATTACGTGTAAAGTTGCGATTTTAAGGGTTTGTTTAGTGTTTTTGGCACTTTTGCGCTTAAATTAGCTCACACTTGGTTTGTTTTGCATGAAACTAGGCACAGAACACTCTATGGTATATATTATTGTGTTGAAGTTGTTAGAATTGAAAATCATATTCATATACTAGAAATTACGTGTTAGGTTACGATTTTATGGGTTTTAAAGTGTTGGCACTTTCGCGCATAAAATAGCTCAAACTGGGTTTGTTTTGCACGAAACTTGGCTAGCAACACTATTTGGTATATATTATTTTGTTGAAGTGGATAGAATTGAAAATCATATTCAGATGTTAGATATTACGTGTTAAGTTGCGATTTTATAGGTTTTTAAGTGGTATATATTTTTGTGTTGAAGCGGTTAGAATTTAAATCGATATTCATATACTAGAAATTACGTGTTAACTTGCGATTTTAAGGGTTTTTAGTGTTTTTAGCACATACGCGCATAAAGTAAACTTGCTTTGTTTTGCACGAAACATGGCACACAACACTATTTTGTATATATTATTTTGTTGAAGTGGTTAGAATTGAAAATCATAGTCATATGCTGCAAAATTACGTGTTAAGTTGTATTTTTATGGGTTTTTAACTGTTTTTGGCACTTTCGCGCATATAGCAGCTCAAACTTTGTTTATTTTGCACGAAACTTGCATGGCACACAAAACTATTTGGTATACATTATTGTGTTGAAGAGGTTAGAATTGAAACTCATACTCATATGCTAGAAATTACGTGTTAAGTTGCGATTTACAGGGTTTTTAAGTGTTTTCGGCACTTTAGTGCATAAAGTAGCCCAAACTTTGTTTGTTATATTATTGTGTTGAAGAGGTTAGAATTGAAACTCAGAGTCATATGCTAGAAATTACGTGTAAAGTTGCGATTTTATGGGTTTTTAAGTGTTTTTGGCACTTTCACGCACAAAATAGCTCAAACTAGGTATGTTTTGCACGAAACTTGGCACACAACAATATTTGGTATATATTATTTTGTTGAAATGCTTGGAATTTAAAATCATATTTATATACTAGAAATTACGTGTTAAGTTGCGATTTTATGTGTTTTTAAGTATTTTTGGCACTTTCTCGCATAAAGTAGCTCAAACTTGGTTTAGTTTGCACAAAACTTGGCAAACAACACTATTTGTTATATATTATTGTGTTGAAGTGGATAGAATTGAAAATCATAGTTAAATGTTATATATTATGTGTAAAGTTGCGATTTTAAGGGTTTTTAAGTGTTTTTGGAACTTATGCGCGTAAATTAGCTCAAACTTGGTTTGTTTTGCATGAAACTAGGCACAAAACACTCTATCGTATATATTATTGTGTTGAACTTGTTAGAATTGAAAATCATATTCATATACTAGAAATTAGGTGTTAGGTTGCGATTTTACGGGTTTTAAAGTGTTAGCACTTTCGCGCATAAAGTAGCTCAAACTGGGTTTGTTTTGCACAAAACTTGGCAAGCAACACAATTTGGTATATATTATTGTGTTGAAGTGGATAGAATTGAAAATCATATTCAGATGTTAGATTTTACGTGTTAAGTTGCGATTTTATAGGTTTTTAATTAATTTTAGTTCTTTCGTGCATAAAGTAGCTCAAACTTAGTTTGTATTGCACGAAACTTGGCACACAACACTAAGTGGTATATATTATTGTGTTGAAGCGATTAGTATTTAAATCCATATTCATAGACTAGAAATTACGTGTTAAGTTGCGATTTTAAGGGTTTTGAAATGTTTATTGGCACATTCGGGCATAAAGTAAACTTCGTTTGTTTTGCACGAAACATGGCACACAACACTATTTTGTATATATTATTTTGTTGAAGTGGTTAGAATTGAAAATCATAGTCAGATGCTGCAAAATTACGTGTTAAGTTGTATTTTTATGGGTTTTTAAGTGTTTTTGGCACTTTCGAGCATATAGACGCTCAAACTTTGTTTGTTTTGCACAAAACTTGCATGGCACACAACACTATTTGGTATACCTTATGTGTTGAAGAGGTTAGAATTGAAACTCATAGTGATATGCTCGAAATTACGTGTTAAGTTGCGATTTTAAGGGTGTTTGAGTGTTTTTGGCACTTTCGCGCATAAAATAGCTCAAACTTTGTTTTTTTTTGCACGAAACTTGGCACACAACACTATTTGGTATATATTATTGTGTTGAAGAGGTTAGAATTGAAACTCAGAGTCATATGCTAGAAATTACGTGTAAAGTTTCGATTTTATGGGTTTTTAAGTGTTTTTGGCACTTTCGCGCAAAAAATAGCTCAAACTTGGTTTGTTTTGCACGAGACTTGGCACACAATACTATTTGGTATATATTATTGTGTTGAAGTGCTTAGAATTTAAAATCATATTCATATACTAGAAATTACGTGTTAGATTACGATTTTATGGGTTTTAAAGTGTTGGAACTTTCGCGCATAAAGTAGCTGAAACCGGGTTTGTTTTGCACGAAACTTGGCAAGCAACACTATTTTGTATATATTATTCTGTTGAAGTGGATCGAATTGAAAATCATATTCAGATGTTAGATATAATGTGTTAAGTTGCGATTTTATAGGTTTTTAAGTATTTTTAGTTCTTTCGTGCATAAAGTAGCTCAAACTTGGTTTTTTTTGCACGAAACTTGGCACACAACATTAAGTGGTATATATTATTGTGTTGAAGTGGTTAGAATTTAAATACATATTCATATACTAGAAGTTACGTGTTAAGTTGCGATTTTAAGGGTTTTTAGTGTTTTTGGCACATACGCACATAAAGTAAACTTGCTTTGTTTTGCACGAAACATGGCACACAACACTATTTTGTATATATTATTTTGTTGAAATGGTTAGAATTGAAAATCATAGTCATATGCTGCAATATTAAGTGTTAAGTTGTATTTTTATGGGTTTTTAAGTGTTTTTGGCACTTTCGCGCACAAAATAGCTCAAACTTGGTTTGTTTTGCATGAAACTTGGCACACAACAATATTTGGTATATATTATTGGGGCGAAATGCTTAGAATTTAAAATCATATTAATATACTAGAAATTACGTGTTAAGTTGCGATTTTACGTGTTTTTAAGTATTTTTGACACTTTCTCGCATAAAGTAGCTCAAACTTGGTTTATTTTGCACGAAACTAGGCAAACAACACTGTTTGTTATATATTATTGTGTTGAAGTTCATACAATTAAAAATCATAGTTAAATGTTAGATATTACGTGTAAAGTTACGATTTTAAGGGTTTTTAAGTGTTTTTGGCACTTTCGCGCATAAATAAGCTCAAACTTGGTTTGTTTTGCATGAAACTAGGCACAGAACACTCTATAGTATATATTATTGTGTTGAAGTTGTTAGAATTGAAAATCATATTCATATACTAGAAATTACGTGTTAGGTTGCGATTTTATGGGTTTAAAAGTGTTGGCACTTTCGCGCATAAAGTAGCTCAAACTGGTTTTGTTTTGCACGAAACTTGGCAAGCAACACTATTTGGTATATATTATTGTGTTGAAGTGGATAGAATTGAAAATCATATTCAGATGTTAAATATTACGTGTTAAGTTGCGATTTTATAGGTTTTTAAGTATTTTTAGTTCTTTCGTGCAAAAAGTAGTTCAAACTTGGTTTGTATTGCTAGAAACTTGGCACAGAACACTAAGTGGTATATATTATTGTGTTGAAGCGGTTAGAATTTATATCCATATTCATGTACTAGAAATTACGTGTTAAGTTGCGATTTTAAGTGTTTTGAAGTGTTTTTTGCATATTCGCGCATAAAGTAAACTTGGTTTGTTTTGCACGAAACATGGCACACAACACTATTTTGTATATATTATTTTTTGGAAGTGGTTAGAATTGAAAATCATAGTCATATGCTGTAAAATTACGTGTTAAGTTGTATTTTTATGAGTTTTTAAGTGTATTTGGCAATTTCGCGCATATAGCAGCTTAAACTTCGTTTGTTTTGCGCGAAACTTGCATGGCACACAACACTATTTGGTATACATTATTTTGTTGAAGAGGTTAGAATTGAAAGTCATAGTCATATGTTAGAAATTACGTGTTAAGTTGCGATTTTAAGGTTTTTAAAGTGTTTTTGGCAATTTCACGCATAAAATAGCTCAAACTTTGTTTGTTTTGCACGAAACTTGGCACACAACACTATTTGGTATATATTATTGTGTTGAAGAGGTTAGAATTGAAACTCAGAGTCATATGCTAGAAATTACGTGTAAAGTTGCAATTTTATGGGTTTTCAAGTGTTTTTGGTACTTTCGTGCATAAAGTAACTCAAACTTGGTTTGTTTTGCACGAAACTTGGCACACAACACTATTTTATATATATTATTGTGTGGAAGAGGTTAGAATTGAAACTCATAGGCATATGCTAGAAATTACGTGTTAAGTTGCGATTTTATAGGTTTTAAGTGTTTTAGGCACTTTCGCGCATAAAATAGCTCAAACTTGGTTTGTTTTGCAGGAAACTTGGCACACAACACTATTTGGTATATATTATTGTGTTGAAGTGCTTAGAATTTAAAATCATATTCATATACTAGAAATTACGTGTTAAGTTGCGATTTTATGTGTTTTTAAGTTTTTTTTGGCACTTTCTCGCATAAAGTAGAACTTTGTTTATTTTGCACGAAACTTGCCAAACAACACTATTTGTTATATATTATTGTGTTGAAGTGGATAGAATTGAAAATCATAGTTAAATGTTAGATATTATGTGTAAAGTTGCGATTTTAAGGGGTTTTAAGTGTTTTTGGCACTTTCGCGCATAAATTAGCTCAAACTTGGTTTTTTTTGCATGAAACTAGGCACAGAACACTCTATGGTATATATTATTGTGTTGAAGTTGTTAGAATTGAAAATCATATTCATATACTAGAAATTACGTGTTAGGTTGCGATTTTATGGGTTTTAAAGTGTTGGCACTTTCGCACATAAAGTAGCTCAAACTGGGTTTGTTTTGCACGAAACTTGGCAAGCAATATTATTTTTTATATTATTGTGTTGAAGGGGATAGAATTGAAAATCATATTTAGATGCTAGATATTATGTGTTAAGTTGCGATTTTATAGGTTTGTAAGTGTTTTTAGTTCTTTCGTGCATAACGTAGCTCAAACTTGGTTTGTTTTGCACGAAACTTGGCACACAACACTAAGTGGTATATATTATTGTGTTGAAGCAGTTAGAATTTAAATCCATATTCAGATACTAAAAATTACGTGTTAAGATGCGATTTTAATGGTTTTGAAGTGTTTTTGGCACATTCGCTAGAAAATAGCTCAAACTTTGTTTGTTTTGCACGAAACATCGCACGAAACATTCGCTAGAATTGAAAATCATAGTCATATGCTAGAAATTATGTGTTAAGTTGCGATTTTATGGGTTTTTAAGTGTTTTTAGCACTTTCGCTAATAAAGTAGCTCAAACTTGGTTTGTTTTCCACGAAACTTGGACACAAAACTACTTGGTATATATTATTGTGTTGAATGGGTTAGAATTGAAAATCATAGTCAAATTTGAGATATAACGTGTTGAGTTGCGATTTTATGGGTTTTTTAGTATTTTTGGCACTTTCGGGCGTAAAGTAGCTCAAAATTGGTTTGTTTTGCGCGAAACTTGGCGCACAACACTATTTGTTATATATTATTGCGTTGAAGTGGTTAGAATTGATAATTATAGTCATGTACTATAAATTATGTGGTAACTTTCGATTTGATGGGTTTTTGAGTGTTTTTTGCCACTTTCGCGCATAAAGTAGCTCAAACTTGGTTTGTTTTGCACGAAACTTGGCACACAACACTATTTGGTATATATTATTGTGTTGAATTGGTTAAAATTGAAAATTATATGCAAATTTGTGATATAACGTGTTAAGTTTCGATTTTTTGAGTTTTTAATTGTTTTTGGCACTTTCGGGCATCAAATAGCTCAAACTTGGTTTGTTTTGCACGAAACTTGGCACACAACACTATTTGGTGTATATTATTGCTTTGAAATGGTTAGAATTGAAAATTATTGTCATATAATTGAAAATACGTGTTAATTTGCAATTTTATGGGTTTTTGTGTGTTTTTGGCAGTTTCGCGCGTAAAGTGGCTCAAAATTGGTTCGTTTTGCGCGAAACTTGGCACACAACACTATTTTTTATATATTATTGCGTTGAAGTGGTTAGAATTGATAATTATAGTCATGTACTATAAATTATGTGGTAACTTTCGATTTGATGGGTTTTTGAGTGTTTTTTGGCACTTTCGCGCATAAAGTAGCTCAAACTTGGTTTGTTTTGCACGAAACTTGGCACACAACACTATTTGGTATATATTATTGTGTTGAATTGGTTAAAATTGAAAATTATATGCAAATTTGTGATATAACGTGTTAAGTTTCGATTTTATGAGTTTTTAATTGTTTTTGGCACTTTCGGGCATCAAGTACCTCAAACTTGGTTTGTTTTGCACGAAACTTGGCACACAACACTATTTGGTATATACTATTGTGTTGAAGTGCTTAGACTTAAAAATCATAGTCATACGCTAGAAATTACGTATTATGTTGCGATTTTATAGGTTTCTAAGTGTTTTAGATACTTTCGCGCATAAAGTGGTTAGAATTGAAAATCATAGTCATCTACTAGAAATTACTAATTAAGTTGCAATTAAATGGGTTTTTAAATGTTTTTGGCACTTTCGCGTATAAAGTAGCTCAAACTTGGTTTGTTTAGCATCAAACTTGGCAAACAACCGTATTTGGTATATACTATTGTGTTGAAGTGGTTAGAGTTGAAAATCATAGTCATATGCTAGAATTTACGTGCTAAATTTCGATTTTATGGGTTTTTAAGTGTTTTTGGCATTCTCGCACATAAAGTAACTCAAACTTGGTTTGTTTTGTACGAAACATGGGACACAACACAATTTGTTATATATTATTGTGTTGAAGTGGTTAGAATTGAAAATCATAATCATATGCTATTAATTTCATTTTATGTTGCGAATTTATGGGTTTTTAAGTGTTTTTGGCACTTTTGCGGACAAAGTAGCTCAAACTTGGTTTGTTTTGCACGAAACTAAGCACACAACACTATTTGGTATTTATTATTGTGTTGAAGTGGTTAGAATAGAAAATCATAGTCATGTACTAGAAATTACGTGTTAAGTTGCGATTTTATGGTTTTTTATGTATTTTTTAGCACTTTCGCGGATAAAGTAGCACAAACTTGGTTTGTTTTACACGAAACTTGGCACACAAAACTATTTGGTTTATATTATGGTGTTGAAGTGGTTAGAAATGAAAATCATAGTCATACGCGAGAAATTACGTGTTAAGTTACGATTTTAAAGGCTTTTAAGTGTTTTTTTTGGCACTTTCGCGCATAAAGTAGCTAATACTTGGTTTGTTTTGCACGAAACTTGACACACAACACTATTTGGTATATATTACTGTTTTGAAGTGGTTAGAATTGAAAATCATAGTCATATGCTATAAATTACGTGTTAAGTTGCAATTTTATGGATTTTTAAGTGTTCTTGGGGCTTTCGCGCACAAAGTTGCTCAAACTTGGATTGTTTTGCAAGAAACTTGGTACACAACACTATTTGGTATAGATTATTGTGTTGAAGAGGTTAGAATTGAAACTCATAGTCATATGCTAGAAATTACGTGTTAAGTTGCGATTTTAAGGATTTTTAAATGTTTTTTCACTTTCGAGCATAAATTAGCTCAAAATTTGTTTATTGTGCACGAAACTTGGCACACAACACTATTTGGTATATATTATTGTGTTGAAGCGGTTAGAAATGAAACTAATAGTCATGTGCTGGAAATTGCGTGTTAAGTTACGATTTTAAGGTTATTAAGTGTTTTTGCACTTTCGTGCATAAGTAGAACAAACATGGTTTGATATGCACGAAACATGGCACTCAACAGTATTTGGTATATATTATTGTGTTGAAGTGGTTAGGATTGAAAATTATTGTCAAATGCAAGACATTACGTGTGAAGTTGCGATTTTAAGGGTTTTTAAGTGTTTTTGGCTCTTTCGCTAATAACGTAGCTCAAACTTGGTTTGTTTTGCACGAAACTTGGCACACAACACGATTTGGTATATACTATTGTGTTGAAGTGCTTTGAATTAAAAATCATAGTCATATGCTAGAAATTACGTGTTAAGTCTCGATTTTATGGGTTTTTAAGATTTTTTGGCACTTTCGCGCATAAAGTAGCTCGAACTTGGTTTGTTTTGCACGAAACTTGGAACACAACACTATTTGGTATATATTATTGTGTTGAAGTGGTTAGAATTGAAAATTATAGTCATGTACTAGAAATTACGTGTTAAGTTGCGATTTTATGGGTTTTTTAAGCATTTTTTCACTTTCGCGCATAAAGTTGCTCAAACATGGTTTGTTTTGCACGAAATTTAACACACAACATTATTTGGTATATGTTATTATGTTGAAGTGGTTAGGATTGAAAATCATAGTCAAATGCAAGATATTACGTGTGAAGTTGCGATTTTATGGGTTTTTGTGTGTTTTAGGCACTTTCGCGCAAAAAGTAGCTCAAACTTAGTTTGTTTTGCACGAAACTTGGCACACAGCACTATTTGGATTATACTATTGTGTTGAAGTGCTTAGAATTAAAAATCTTATTCATATGCTAGAAATTACGTGTTAGGTTGCGATTTTATGGGGTTTTAAGTGTTTTTGGCACTTTCGCGCATAAAGTAGCTCAAACTTGCTTTTTTTTTGCACGAAACATGGCACACAACACTATTTGGTATATATTATTGTGTGGAAGTGGTTAGAATTCAAAATCATAGTCATCTGCTAGAAATTACAAATTAAGTTGGGATTTTATGGGTTTTCAAGTGTTTTTGGCACTATCGCGTATCAAGTAGCTCAAACTTGGTTTATTTTGCATGAAACATGACAAACAAAAGTAATTGGTATATATTATCGTGTTGAAGTGGTTAGAGTTTAAAATCAAAGTCATATGCTAGAACTTACGTGTTAAGTTGCGATTTTATAGGTTTTTAAGTGTTTTTTGCACTCTCGCGCATAACGTAGCTCAAACTTGCTTTGTTTTGCACGAAACATGGCAAGCATCACTATTTAGTATATATCATTGTCTTGAAGTGCTTATAATTGAAAATCATAGTCAGATGTTAGATATTACGTGTTAAGTTGCGATGTTATGGGTTTTAAAGTGTTTTAGGCACTTTCGAGCATAAAGTAGCTCAAACTTGGTTTTTTTGCACGAAACATGGCACACAACACTATTTGGTAAATATTATTGTGTTGAAGTGGTTAGAAATGAAAATCATAGTCATCTGCTAGAAATTACTAATTAAGTTGCAATTTAATAGGTTTTTAAGTGTTTTTGGCACTTTCGCGTATAAAGTAGTTCAAACATGGTTTGTTTTGCATCAAACTTGGCAAACAACAATATTTGGTACATATTATTGTGTTGAAGTGGTTAGAGTTGAAAATCATAGTCATATGCTAACATTTCAGTGCTAAGTTTCGATTTTATGGGTTTTTAAGTGTTTTTGGCATTTTCGCGCATAAAGTAGCTCAAACTTGGTTTCTTTTGTACGATACTTGGGAGACAATACGATTTGTTATATATTATTGTGTTGCGATTTTACGGGTTTTTAAGTGTTTTTGGCTTTTTTGCGGACAAAGTAGAACTTGGTTTGTTTTGCACGAAATTTAGCACACAACACTATTTGGTATATATTGTTGTGTTGAAGTGGTTATCATAGAAAATCATAGTCATTTACTAGAAATTACGTGTTAAGTTGCGATTTGATGGTTTTTTATTTTTTTTGGCACTTTCGCGAATAAAGTAGCACAAACTTGGTTTTTTTTACACGAAACATGGCAATCAACACTATTTGGTTTATATTATTATATTGAAGTGGTTAGAAATGAAAATCATAGTCATATGCGAGAAATTATGTGGTAAGTTACGATTTTAAGGGTTTTTAAGTGTTTTTTTGGCACTTTCGCGTATAAAGTAGCTCAAACTTGGTTTGTCTTGCACGAAACTAGACACACAACACTATTTGGTATATATTACTGTTTTGAAGTGGTTAGAATTGAAAATCATAGTCATAAACTATAAATAACGTGTTAAGTTGCGATTTTATGGGTTTTTAAGTTATTTTGGCGCTTTCGCGCACAAAGTAGCTCAAACTTGGTTTGTTTTGCAAGAAACTAGGCACACAACACTATTTGGTATAGATTATTGTGTTGAAGAGGTTAGAATTGAAACTCATAGTAATATGCTAAAAGTTACGTGTTAAGTTGCGATTTTAAGGGTTTTTAAGTGATTTTTCACTTTCATGCATAAGTAGATCAAACTTGGTTTGATTTGCACGAAACTTGGAACACAACACTATTTGGTATATATTATTGTGTTGAAGTGGTTGGGGATGAAAATCATAGTCAAATGCAAGATATTACGTGTGAAGTTACGATTTTATGGGTTCTTAAGTGTTTTTGGCTCTTTCGCTCATAAAGTAGCTCAAACTTGGTTTGTTTTGCACGAAACTTGGCACACAACACTATTTGGTATATACTATTGTGTTGAAGTGCTTTGAATTAAAAACCATAGTCATATGCTAGAAATTACGTGTTAAGTCTCGACTTTATGGGTTTTAAAGTGTTTTTGACACTTTCGCGCATAAAGTAGCTCGAACTTGGTTTTTTTTTGCACGAAACCTTGCGCACAACACTAGTTGGTATATATTATTGTTTTGAAGTTGTTAGAATGTAAAATGATAGACATATACTAGAAATTACGTGTTATGTTGCGATTTTAAGGGTTTTTAAGTGTTTTTGGCACTTTCGCGCATAAAGTAGCTCAAACTTAGTTTGTTTTGCACGAAACTTGGCACACAACACTATTTGGTATATATTATTGTGTTGAAGTGGTTAGACATGAAAATTATAGTCCTATACTTGAAATTACATGTTAAGTTGCGATTCTATGGGTTTTTAAGCGTTTTTGCACTTTCACGCACAAAGTAGCTCAAACTTGGTTTGCTTTGCACGAAATTTGGCACACAAAACTATTCTGTATATGTTATTGTGTTGAAGTGGTTAGGATTGAAAATCATAGTCAAATGCTAGATATTACGTGTGAAATTGCAATTTTATTTGTGTGTTTATGGCACTTTCACGCAAAAAGTAGCTCAAACTTGGTTTATTTTGCACAAAACTTGGAACACAACACTTTTTGGAATATACTATTCTGATGAAGTGCTTAGAATTAAAAAGCTTTGTCATATGCTAGAAATTACGTGTTAAGTTGCGATTTTATGGGTTTTTTTAGTATTTTTGGCACTTTCGCGCATAATGTTGCTCAAACTTGCTTTTTTTTGCTCGAAACATGGCGCACAACACTATTTGGTATATATTTTTGTGTTGAAGTGGTTAGAATTGAAAATCATAGTCATTTGCTGGAAATTACTTTTTAAGTTGCGATTTTTTGGGTTTTTAAGTGTTTTCGGCACTTTCGCGTATCAAGTAGCTCAAACTTGGTTTATAATTTGGCACACAACACTATTGGTATATGTTATTGTGTTGAAGTGGTTAGGGTTGAAAATCATAGTCAAATGCTAGATATTACGTGTGAAGTTACGATTTTAAGGGGTTTTGTGTGTTTTTCGCACTTTCGCGCATAAAGTAGCTCAAATTTGCTTTTTTTTGCACGAAACATGGCACACAACACTATTTGGTATATATTATTGTGTGGAAGTGGTTAGAATTCAAAAATCATAGTCATCTGCTGGAAATTACTAATTAAGTTGGGATTTTATGGGTTTTTAAGTGTTTTGGCACTATCGCGTATCAAGTAGCTCAAACTTGGTTTATTTTGCATGAAACATGACAAACAACAGTAATTGGTGTATATTATTGTGTTGAAGTGGTTAGAGTTTAAAATCATAGTCATATGCTAGAACTTACGTGTTAAGTTGCGATTTTATGGGGTTTTTAAGTGTTTTTTGCACTCTCGCGCATGACGTAGCTCAAACTTGCTTTGTTTTGCACGAAACATGGCAAACATCACTATTTAGAAACTTGGCACACAATTGTTTTTGCACTTTTGGGCATCAAGTAGCTCAAACTTGGTTTGATTTGCGCGAAAAACTTGGCACACAAAACTATTTGGTATATATTTTTTTGTTGACGAGGTTAGAACTGAAACTAGTAGTCATATGCTAGAAATTACGTGTTATGTTGCGATTTTAACGGTTTTTAAGAATTTTTTCACTTTCGTACATAAGTAGATCAAACTTGGTTAGATTTGCACGAAACTTGGCACACAACACTATTTGGTATATATTATTTTGTTGAAGTTGTTAGGATCGAAAATTATAGTCAAATGCAAGATATTACGTGTGAAGTTGCGATTTTATGGGTTTTTAAGTGTTTTTGGCTTTTTCGCTCATAAAGTAGCTCAAACATGGTTTTTTTTTGCACGAAACTTGGCACACAACACTATTTTGTATATATTATTGTTTTGAAATTGTTAGAATGTAAAATCATAGTCATATACTAGAATTTACGTCTTAAGTTGCGATTTTAAGAGTTTTTAAGTGTTTTTAGCACTTTCGCGCATAAAGTAGCTCAAACTTTGTTTATTTTGCACGAAACTTGGCACGTAACACTATTTGGTATATATTATTGTGTTGAAGTTGTTATAATTGAAAATTATAGTCATATATTAGAAATTACGTGTTTAGTTGCGATTTTTTGGGTTTTTAAGCGTTTTTGCACTTTCGCGCATAAAGTACCTCAAACTTGGTTTGTTTTGCACGAAATTTTGCACACAACAATATTTGGTATATGTTATTTTGTTGAAGTGGTTAGGATTGAAAATCATAGTCAAATACTAGATATTACGTGTGAAGTTGCGATTTTATGGTTTTTGTGTGTTTTTGGTACTTTCGCGCAAAACGTAGCTCAAACTTGATTTGTTTTGCACGAAACATGGCACACAACACTATTTGGAATATACTATTGTGTTGAAGCGTTTAGAATTGAAAATCATAGTCATATGCTAGAAATTACATGTTAAGTTGCGATTTTTTGGGTTTTTAGGTGTTTTTGGCACTTTCGAGTAGAAAGTAAGTCAAACTTGATTTGTTTTGCATGAAACTTGGCACACAACACTATTTGGTATATACTATTGTGATGAAGTACTTAAAATTTAAAATCTTAGTCATATGCTAGAAATTACGTGGTAAGTTGCGATTTATGGGTTTTTATAATAAGTGTTTTTTTGGCACTTTCGCGCAAAAGGTAGCTCAAACTTGGTTAGTATTGCGCGAAACTTGGCACACAACACTATTTGGTATATATTAATGTGTTGAAGTGGTTAGAATTGAAAATCATAGTCATACATTATAAATTACGTGATCAGTTGCGATTTTATGGGTTTTTTAAGTATTTTTGGCACTTTCTCGTATAAAGTAGCTCAAACTTGGTTTATTTTGTACAAAACTTTGCAAACAACACTATTTTGTATATATTATTGTGTTGAAGTGGATAGAATTGAAAATCCCAGTTGAATGTTAGATATTACGTGTAAAGTTGCGATTTTATGGGTTTTTTAAGTCTTTTTGGTTCTTTCGCACATAAAGTAGCTCAAACTTGGTTTGTTTTCCACGAAACAAGGCACACAACACTGTTTGGTATATATATTATTGTGTCGAAAAGGTTAGAATTGAAACTCATTGTCATATGCTAAAAATTATATGTTAAGTTGCAATTTTAAGGGTTTTTATGTGTTTTTGGCACTTTTGCGCATAAAAGTAGCTCAAACTTGGTTTGTTTAGCATGAAACTTGGTACACAAAACTCTTTGGTATATATTATTGTGTTGAAGTGGTTATAATTGAAAATCATATTCATATACTAGAAATTACGTGTTAAGTTGCGATTTTATGGGTTTTTAAGTGCTGTTGGCACTTTCGCGCATAAAATAGCTCAATCTGGGTTTATTTTTCACGAAACTTTGCAAGCAACATTATTTGGTATATATTATTGCGTTGAAGTGGATAGAATTGAAAATCATATTCAGATGTTAGATATTACGTGTTAAATTGCGATTTTATGGGTTTTGAAGTGTTTTTGGTACTTTCGCGCATAAAGTAGCTCAAACTTGGTTTGTTTTGCACGAAACTTGTCACACAACACTATTTGGTATATTTTATTACGTTGAAGTGGGTAGAATTGAAAATCATATTCAGATGTTAGATATTACGTGTTAAATTGCGATTTTATGGGTTTTAAAGTGTTTTTGGCACTTTCGCGCATAAAGTAGCTCAAACTTGGTTTGTTCTGCACGAAACTTGGCACACAACACTATTTGGTATATATTATTACGTTGAAGTGGGGTAGAATTGAAAATCATATTCAGATGTTAGATATTACGTGTTAAATTGCGATTTTATGGGTTATTAAGTGTTTTTGGCACTTTCGCGCATAAAGTAGCTCAAACTTGGTTTGTTTTGCACGAAACTTGGCACACAACACTATTTGGTATATATTATTGTGTTGAAGTGGTTATAATTGAAAATCATAGTCAAATTCGAGATATAACGTATAAAGTTTCGATTTTATAGGTTTTGAAGTGTTTTTATTTCTTTCGTGCATAAAGTAGCTCAAACTTGGTTTGATTTGCACGAAACATGGCACACAATACTATTTGGTATATATTATTGTGTTGAAGTGGTTAGAATTTAAATCCTTATTCATATACTAGAAATTACGTGTTAAGTTGCGATTTTACGGGTTTTTATGTGTTTTTGGCATATTCGCGCATAAAGTAAACTTGGTTTGTTTTGCACGAAACATGGCACACAACACTATTTTGTATATATTATTGTGTTGAAATGGTTAGAATTGAAAATCATAGCCATATGCTGCAAAATTACGTGTTAAGTTGTGTTTTTATGGGTTTTTAAGTGTTTTTTGGCACTTTCGCGTATAAAGTAGCTTTAACTTGGTGTGTTTTGCACGAAATTTGCATTACAAACAACACTATTTGGTATGAATTAATGTGTTGAAGAGGTTAGAATTGAAACTCATAGTCATATGCTAGAAATTACGTGTTAAGTTGCGAATTTAAGGGTTTATAAGTGTTTTTGCCAGTTTCGCGCATAAACTACCTCAAACTTTGTGTTTTTTGCACGAAACTTGGCACACAACTCTATTTTGTATATATTATTATGTTGAAGTGCTTAGATGTGAAAATCATAGTCATATGCTAGAAATTACGTGCTAAGTTTCGATTTTATGGGTTTTTAAGTGTTTTTAGCACTTTCGCGCATAAAGTAGCTCTAACTTGGTTTCTTTTCCACGAAACTTGGACACAAAACTACTTGGTATATATTATTGTGTTGAATTTGTTAGAGTTGAAAGTCATAGTCAAATTTGAGATATAACGTGTTAAGCTAAGATTTTATGGATTTTTAAGTGTTTTTGGCACTTTCGGGCATAAATTAGCTCCAACTTGATTTGTTTTCCACGAAACGTGGCACATAACACTATTTGATATATATAATTGTGTTGAAATGGTTAGAATTGAATATTATAGTAATATAATAGAAATTACGTGTTAAGTTGCAATTTTATGGGTTTTTGAGTGTTTTTGATACTTTTGCGCATAAAGTAGCTCAAACTATGTTTGTTTTGCACGAAACTTGGCACACAACACTATTAGGTATATATTATTGTGTTGAAGTGGTTAGGATTGAAAATCATATTCATATACTAGAAATTAAGTGTTAAGTTGCGATTTTATGGGTTTTTAAGTACTTTTGGCATTTTCTCGCATAAAGTAGCTCAAACTTTGTTTATTTCGCACGAAACTTGGCAAACAACACAATTTGGTATATATTATTGTGTTGAAGTGGATAGAATTGAAAATCATAGTTAAATGTTACATATTACGTGTAATGTTGCGATTTTATGGGTTTTAATGTGTTTTTGGTACTTTCGCGCATAAAGTAGCTCAAACTTGGTTTGTTTTCCACGAAACATGGCACACAACACTATTGGGAATACATTATTGTGTCGAAGAGGTTAGAATTGAAACTCATAGTCATATGCAAGAAATTATGTGCTAAGATGCTATTTTAAGGGTTTTTAAGTGTTTTTGGCACTTACGCGCATAAAGTAGCTCAAATTTGGTTTGTTTTGCATGAAACTTGGCACACAACACTCTTTGGTATATATTATTGTGTTGAAGTGGTTAGAATTTAAAATCATATTCATATACTAGAAATTACGTGTTAAGTTGCGATTTTGTGGGTTTTTAAGTGTTGTTCGCACTTTCGCGCATAAAATAGCTCAAACTCGGTTTGTTTTGCACAAAACATGGCAAGCAACACTATTTGGTATATATTATTGTGTTAAAGTGCATATAATTGAAAATCATATTCAGATGTTTGATATTACGTGTTAAATTGCGATTTTATGGGTTTTTAAGTGTTTTTGGCACTTTCGCGCTTAAAGTAGCTCAAACTTGTTTTGTTTTGCACGAAACTTGGCACACAACACTATTATTTATATAATATTGTGTTGAAGTGGTTAGATTGACAATCATAATCATATGCTAATAATTACATGTTAAGTTACGATTTTATGGGTTTTTAAGTGTTTTTTGCACTTTCGCGCATAAAGTAACTCAAACTTGGTTTGTTTTGAGTGAAACTTGGACACAACACTATTTGGTATATATTATTGTGTTGAAGTGGTTAGAATTGAAAATCATAATCAAATTCGAGATATAACGTATTAAGTTTCTTTTTTCTAGGTTTTTAAGTGTTTTTAGTTCTTTCGTTCATAAAGTAGCTGAAACTTGGTTTGTTTTGCACGAAACTTGGCACACAACACTATTTGGTATATATTATTGTGTTAAAGTGGTTAGAATTTAAATCCCAATTCTTATACTAGAAATTACGAGTTAAGTTGCGATTTTAAGGGTTTTAAAGTTTTATTGGCACATTCGCGCATAAAGTAGCTCAAACATGGTTTGTTTTGCACGAAACTTGGCACACAACACTATTTGGTATATATTATTGTGTTGAAGTGGTTAGAATTTAAATCCCAATTCATATACTAGAAATTACGAGTTAAGTTGCGATTTTAAGGGTTTTAAAGTATTATTGGCACATTCGCGCATAAAGTAGCTCAAACTTGGTTTGTTTTGCACAAAACTTGGCACACAACACTATTTGGTATATATTATTGTGTTGAAGTGGTTAGGATTGAAAATTATATTCAAATGCGAGATATTACGTGTTAAGTTGTGATTTTATGGGTTTTTAAGTGTTTTTGGCGCTTTCGAGCATAAAGTAGCTCAAACTTGGTTTGTTTTGCAAGAAATATGGCACACAACACTATTTGGTATATATTATTGTGTTTAAAGAGGTTAGGATTGAAAATTATATTCAAATGCGAGATATTACGTGTTAAGTTGTGATTTTTATGGGTTTTTAAGTGTTTTTGGCGCTTTCGAGCAAAAAGTAGCTCAAACTTTGTTTTTTTTGCAAGAAACTTGGCACACAATACTATTTGGTATATATTATTGTGTCGAAGAGGTTAGAATTGAAACTCATAGCCATATGCTAGAAATTACGTGCAAAACAAACCAAGTTTGAGCTACTCTATGCACGAAATTACACTTAAAAAACCCCTTATAATTGCAACAAAACACGTAATTTCTAGGATATGGCTATGAGTTTCAATTCTAACCTCTTCCACGCAATAATCTATACCAAAAAGTGTTGTGTGCCAAGTTTCGTGCAAAACATACCAAGTTTGAGCTACTTTATGCGCGAAAGTGCCAAAAACACTTAAAAACCAATAAAAATACAACTTAACACGTAATTTTGCAACATATGACTATGATTTTCAATTCTAACCACTTCAACACAATAATATATACAAAATAGTATTGTGTGCCATGTTTCGTGCAAAACAAACCAAGTTCACTTTATGCGCGAATGTGCCAAAAATATTTAAAAACCCTTAAAATCGCAACTTAACTCGTAATTTCTAGTATATGAATATGGATTTAAATTCTAACCCCTTTAACACAATAATATATACCAAATAGTAATGTATGCCAAATTTCGTGCAAAACAAACCAAGTTTGAGCTACTTTATACACGAAACAAACCAAGTTTGAGCTATGATTTTTAGGTGTTTTTTGCACTTTCACGCATAAAGTAGCTAGAACTTGGTTTGTTTTGCACGAAACATGGCACACAACAATATTTGGTATATATTATTGTGTTAAACTTGTTAGAATTAAAAATCATAGTCATATGCTAGAAATTACGTGCTAAGTTGCAATTTTATGGGTTTTTATGTGTTTTAGGCACTTTTGCGCAGAAAGTAGCTCAAACTTGCTTTGTTTTGCACGAAACATGGGACACAATACAATTAGGTATATATTATTGTGAAGTGGTTAGAATTGAAAATCATAGTCATATGCTAGAAATTATGTTTTATGTTTCGATTTTATGGGTTTTTTTTAGTGTTTTTGGGCATTTTCGCGGACAAAGTTGCTCAAACTTGGTTTGTTTTGCACGAAACTTATCACGCAACACTACTTGATATATATTATTGTGTTGAACTGGTTAGAATTGAAAATTATAGTCATATTTTAGAAATTACGTGTTAAGTTGCAATTTTATGGGTTTTTAAATGTTTTTGGAACTTTCGCACATAAAGTAGCTCAAACTTGGTTTGTTTTGCACGAAACTTTGCACACAATAATACTTGGTATATATTATTGTGTTGAAGTTTTAAGAATTGATAATGATAGTCATATGCTAGAAACTTCGTGCTATGTTGCTATTTGATTGGCTTTTTAGTGTTTTTGGCACTTTCGCGCATTAAATATCTCAAACTTGGTTTGTTTTGCAGGACACTTGGCACACAACACTTTTTGGTATATATTAATTTGTTGAAGTGGTTAAAATTGAAAATCATAGTCATATACTAGAACTTACTTGTTAAGCTGCGATTTTATAGATTTTTAAGTGTTTTTGGCACTTTCGCGCATGGAGTAGCTCAAACTTCGATTATTTTGCACGAAACTTGGCACACAACACTATTTGTTATAATTATTGTTTCGAAGTTGTTAGAATTGATAATCATTGTCATATGCTAGAAATTACGTGTTAAGTTGCAATTTTATGGGTTTTTAAGTTTTTTTGGTACTTTCGCGCATAAAGTAGCTCAAACCTAGTTTCTTTTGCACGAAACATGGGACACTATACAATTTGGTATAAATTATTGAGTTGAAGTGGTTTGAATTGAAAATTATAGTCAGATGCTAGAAATTTCGTGTTAAGTTGCGATTTTATGTGTTTTTTAAGGGTTTTTTAGCACTTTCGCGCATAAAATAGCTTAAACTTGGTTTGTTTTGCACAAATGTTGGCACACAATACTATTTGATATATGTTATTGTGTTGAAATGGTTAGGATTGAAAATCATAGTCAAATGCTAGATATTACATGTGCAGATGCGATTTTAAGGGATTTTAAGTGGTTTCGGACCTTTCGCGCATAAAGTAGCTCAATCTTGGATTGTTTTGCATGAAACTTGGCACACAACACGATTCGGTATATACTATTGTGTTGAAGTGCTTTGAATTAAAAATCATAGTCATATGCTAGAACTTACGTGTACAGTTGCGATTTTATGGCTTTTTAAATGTTTTTGGAACTTTCGCGTATAAAGTAGCTCAAACTTGGTTTGTTCTGCATGAAACTTGGCAAACAACAGTATTTGGTACATATTATTGTGTTTAAGTGGTTAGAGTTTAAAATCATAGTCATATGCTAGAACTTACGTGTTAAGTTGCGATTTTATGGGTTTTTAAGTATTTTCGGCACTTTCGCGCATAAAGTAGCTCAAACTTGGTTTTTTTTGCATGAAACTTGGCACACAACACTATATCATATATAATATTGTGTGGAAGTGCTTATAGGTTTTTGAGTGTTTTTGGCACTTTCGCGCATGATTAGCTCAAACTTCGATTATTTTGCACGAAACATGGCACACAACATTATTTGTTATAATTATTGTTTTGAAGATGTTAGAATTGATAATCATAGTCATATGCTAGAAATTACGTGTTAAGTTGCAATTTTATGGGTTTTTAAGTTATTTTGGTACTTTCGCGCATAAAGTAGCTCAAACTTGGTTTGTTTTGCACGAAACTTGGGACACTATACAATTTGGTATAAATTATTGATTTGAAGTGGTTAGAATTTAAAATCATCGTCAGATGCTAGAAATTCCGTGTTAAGTTGTGATTTTATGTGTTTTTAAGGGTTTTTAGCACTTTCGCGCATAAAGTAGCTCAAACTTGGTTTGTTTTGCACGAAAGTTGGCACACAATACTATTTGGTACATGTTATTCTGTTGAAGTGGTTAGGATTGAAGATCATAGTCAAATGCTAGATATTACGTGTGCAGATGCAATTTTAAGGGGTTTTTGAGTGTTTTTGGACCTTTCGCGCATAAAGTAGCTCAATCATGGTTTTTTTTGCATAAAACTTGGCACACAACACGATTTGGTATATACTATTGTGTTGAAGTGCTTTGAATTAAAAATTATAGTCATATGCTAGAACTTACGTGCACACAACACTATTTGAGATATATTATTGTGTTGAAGTGGTTTTTAAGTGTTTTTGGCATTTTCGCGTATAAAGTAGCTCAAACTTGGTTTGTTTTGCATGAAACTTGGCAAACAACAGTATTTGGTACATATTATTGTGTTTAAGTGGTTAGAGTTGAAAATCATAGTCATATGCTAGAACTTACGTGTTAAGTTGCGATTTTATGGGTTTTTAAGTGTTTTCAGCACTTTCGCGCATAAAGTAGCTCAAACTTGGTTTATTTTGCACGAAACTTTGCACACAACACTATATCGTATATAATATTGTGTTGAAATACTTAGAATTGAAATTAATAGTCATATGCTAGCAATTACGTGTTAAGTTGCGATTTTTTTGATTTATAGGTGTTTTTGGCACTTTCGCGCTTAAAGTAGCTCCAACTTGGTTCGTTTTGCACGAAACTTCGCACACAACACTTTTTTGTATATAATATTGTGTTGAAGTGCTTAGAAATCAAAATCATATTATATGTTCAAAATTACGTGTTAAGTTGCGATTTTTTGGGTTTTTGGCATTTTCATGCATAAGGTAGCTCAAACTTTGTTTGTGTTGCATGAATCTTGGGATATAAAATTATTTGGTATATATTATTGTCTTGAAGTGGTCAGAATTGAAAGTCATAGTCATATGCTAGAAATTACGTGTAATGTTGCAATTTTATAGGTTTTTAATTTTTTTTGGCACTTTCGCGCATAAATTAGCTCAATCTTGGTTTGTTTTGCACGAAACTTTACACACAACACTATTTGGTATATATTACTGTTTTGAAGTGGTTAGAATCTAAAATCATAGTCAAATACTAAAAATTACGTGTTAAGTTGCGATTTTATGGGTTTTTAAGTGTTTTTAGCGCTTTCGCGTACAAAGAAGCTAAAACTTGGTTTGTTTTGCAAGAAACTTGGCACACAACACTATTTGGTATATATTATTGTATTGAAGTGGTTAGGATTTAAAATTATAGTCAAATGCCAGACATTACGTGTGAAGTTGCTATTTTATGGGTTTTTAAGTGTTTTTGGCTATTTCGCTCAAAAACTAGCTCAAACATGCTTTGTTTTGCACGAAACTTGGCACACAAAATTATTTGGTATATACTATTGTGTTAAAGTGTTTTGAATTAAACATCATAATCATATGCTAGAAATTACATGTTAAGTCTCGATTTTATGGGTTTTTAAGTGTTTTTGGCACTTTCGCGCTTAAAGTAGCTCGAATTTGGTATATATTATTGTTTTGAAGTTGTCATAATGTAAAATCATAGTCATATAATAGAAATTACGTTATAAGTTGCGATTTTAAGGGTTTTTAATTGTTTTTGGCAGATTCGCGCATAAAATAAACTTGGTTTGTTTTGCACGAAACACAGCACACAACAC
Organism: Amaranthus tricolor; assembly: GCF_026212465.1. Classification (NCBI taxonomy): domain Eukaryota; kingdom Viridiplantae; phylum Streptophyta; class Magnoliopsida; order Caryophyllales; family Amaranthaceae; genus Amaranthus; species Amaranthus tricolor. The sequence goes on from NC_080058.1 coordinate 21,665,909, forward strand.
TATTTTGCATATATTATTGTGTTGAAGTGGTTAGAATTGAAAATCATAGTCATATGCTGCAAAATTACGTGTTAAGTTGTATTTTTATGGGTTTTTAAGTGTTTTTGGCACTTTCGCGCATAAAGTAGTTCAAACTTAGTTTGTTTTGCACGAAACATGCATGGCACACAACACTATTTGGTATACATTATTGTGTTGAAGAGATTAGAATTGAAACTCATAGTCATATGCTTTAAATTACGTATTATGTTGCAATTTTAAGGGTTTTTAGGTGTTTTTGGCACTTTCGCGCATAAAATAGCTCAAACTTTGTTTGTTCTGCACGAAACTTGGCACACAACTCTATTTTGTATATATTATTGTGTTGAAGTGGTTAGAATTGAAAATCATAGTCATATGCTAGAAATTACGTGTTAAGTTACGATTTTATGGGTTAGTAAGTGGTTTTGGCACTTTCGCGCATTAAGTAGCTAAAATTTGGTATGTTTTCCACGAAACTTGGACACAAAACTACTTGGTATATATTATTGTGTTGAATTTCTTAAAATTGAAAATCATAGTCAAATTTCAGATATAACGCGTTAAGTTTCGGTTTTATGGGTTTTTTAGTGTTTTTGGTACTTTCGGGAGTAAAGTAGCTCAAACTTTGTTTGTTTTTCGCGAAATTTGGCACACAACACTATTTAGTATTTATTATTGCGTTGAAGTGTTTAGAATTGATACTTATAGTCATATACTAAAAATTATGTGGTAAGTTGTGATTTGATGGGTTTTTGAGTGTTTTTTGGCACTTTGGCGCATGAAGTAGCTCAAACCTAGTTTGTTTTGCACGAAACTTGGCACACAACACTATTTCATATATACTATTGTGTTGAAGTGCTTAGAATTGAAATTCATAGTCATATGCTAGAAATTACGTATTAAGTTGCGATTTATGGGTTTTTAAGTGTTTTTGGTACTTTCGCGCATAAAGTAGGTCAAACTTGGTTTTTTTGTGCGAAACGTTGCACACAACACTATTTGGTATATAATATTGTGTTGAAGTGGTTAGAATTGAAAATCATAGTCATCTGCTAGAAATTACTATTTAAGTTGCGATTTTAAGGGTTTTTAAGGGTTTTTAAGTGTTTTTTGGCACTTTCGCGTATAAAGTAGCTCAAACTTGGTTTGTTTTCCACAAAACATGGACACAAAACCATTTGGTATATATTATTGTGTTGAATTGGTTAGAATTATAAATCATATGCATATTTGAGATATTACGTGTTAAGTTACAATTTTATGAGTTTTTTAAGTGTTTTTGGCACTTTCGCGTATAAAGTAGCTCAAACTTTGTTTGTTTTGTACGAAACTTCGGCACAATACAATTTGGTATTTATTATTGTGTTGAAGTGGTAAGAATTAAAAGTCATAGTCATATGCTATTAATTTCGTTTTATGTTGCGATTTTATGCGTTTTTAAGTGTTTTTGGCACTTTTGCGGACAAAGTAGCTCAAACTTGGTTTGTTTTGCACGAAACTTAGCACATATCACTATTTGGTATATATTACTGCGTTGAAGGTGTGTGAATTTAAAATCATAGTCATGTACTAGAAATTACATGTTAAGTTGCGATTTTTTGGTTTTTTAAGTGTTTTTTGGCACTTTCGCGGATAAAGTAGCATAAACTTGGTTTGTTTTACACGAAACTTGGCACACAGCACTATTTGGTTTATATTATGGTGTTGAAGTGGTTAGAAATGAAAATCATAGTCATACGCGAGAAATTACGTGTTAAGTTACGATTTTAAGGGTTTTAAAGTGTTTTTTTTTGGCACTTTCGCGCATTAAGTAGCTCAAACTTGGTTTGTTTTGCACGAAACTTTACACACAATGCTATTTGGTATATATTACTGTTTTGAAGTGGTTAGAATTGAAAATCAGTCATATACTATAAATTACATGTTAAGTTGTTATTTTATGGGTTTTTAAGTATTTTTGGCGCTTTCGCGTACAAAGTAGCTAAAACTTGGTTTGTTTTGCAAGAAACTTGGCACACAACACTATTTGGTATAGATTATTTAGTTGAAAAGGTTAGAATTGAAACTCATACTCATACGCTAGAAATTACGTGTTAAGGGTTTTTTTAGTGTTTTTGGCACTTTCGCGCATAAACTAGCTCAAACTTTGTTTATTTTGCACGAAACTTGACACACAACTCTATTTTGTATATATTATTGTGTTGAAGTGGTTAGAATTGAACATCATAGTCATATGCTAGAAATTACGTGTTAAGTTGCGATTTTATGGGTTTTTAAGTATTTTCGGCACTTTCGCGCATAAAGTAGCTCAAACTTGGTTTTTTTTGCATGAAACTTGGCACACAACACTATATCATATATAATATTGTGTGGAAGTGCTTATAGGTTTTTGAGTGTTTTTGGCACTTTCGCGCATGATTAGCTCAAACTTCGATTATTTTGCACGAAACATGGCACACAACATTATTTGTTATAATTATTGTTTTGAAGATGTTAGAATTGATAATCATAGTCATATGCTAGAAATTACGTGTTAAGTTGCAATTTTATGGGTTTTTAAGTTATTTTGGTACTTTCGCGCATAAAGTAGCTCAAACTTGGTTTGTTTTGCACGAAACTTGGGACACTATACAATTTGGTATAAATTATTGATTTGAAGTGGTTAGAATTTAAAATCATCGTCAGATGCTAGAAATTCCGTGTTAAGTTGTGATTTTATGTGTTTTTAAGGGTTTTTAGCACTTTCGCGCATAAAGTAGCTCAAACTTGGTTTGTTTTGCACGAAAGTTGGCACACAATACTATTTGGTACATGTTATTCTGTTGAAGTGGTTAGGATTGAAGATCATAGTCAAATGCTAGATATTACGTGTGCAGATGCAATTTTAAGGGTTTTTGAGTGTTTTTGGACCTTTCGCGCATAAAGTAGCTCAATCATGGTTTTTTTTTGCATAAAACTTGGCACACAACACGATTTGGTATATACTATTGTGTTGAAGTGCTTTGAATTAAAAATTATAGTCATATGCTAGAACTTACGTGCACACAACACTATTTGAGATATATTATTGTGTTGAAGTGGTTTTTAAGTGTTTTTGGCATTTTCGCGTATAAAGTAGCTCAAACTTGGTTTGTTTTGCATGAAACTTGGCAAACAACAGTATTTGGTACATATTATTGTGTTTAAGTGGTTAGAGTTGAAAATCATAGTCATATGCTAGAACTTACGTGTTAAGTTGCGATTTTATGGGTTTTTAAGTGTTTTCAGCACTTTCGCGCATAAAGTAGCTCAAACTTGGTTTATTTTGCACGAAACTTTGCACACAACACTATATCGTATATAATATTGTGTTGAAATACTTAGAATTAAAAATCATAGTCATATGCTAGAAATTACGTATTAAGTCGCGAATTAATGGGTTTTTAAGAGTTTTTGGTACTTTCGCGCATAAAGTTGGTCAAACTTGGAAAATACTATTTGGTATATATTATTGTGTTGAAGTGGTTAGAATTGCAAATCATAGTCATCTGCTAGAAATTATTATTTAAGTTGTGATTTTAAGGGTTTTTAAGTGTTTTTGACACTTTCGCGTATAAAGTAGCTCAAAACTATTTGAGATATAATTGGTTAGAATTGAAAATTATATGCAAATTTGAGATATAACGTGTTAAGTTGCGATTTTATGAGTTTTTAAGTGTTTTTGGCACTTTCGGGCATAAAGTAGCTCAAACTTGGTTTGTTTTCCACGAAGCTTGGACATAAAACTATTTGGTATATATTATTGTGTTGAATTTGTTAGAATTGAAAATCATATGCAAATTTGAGATATAACGTGTTAAGTTGCGATTTTATGATTTTTAAAGTGTTTTTAGCACTTTCGGTCATAAAGTAGCTCAAACTTGGTTAGTTTTGCACGAAACTTGGCACACAACACTATTTGGTATATGTTATTGTCTTGAAGTGGTTAGAATTTAAAATTATAGTCATATAATAGAAATTGTGTGTTAAGTTTCGAATTTATGGGTTTTGAGTGTTTTTGGCACTTTTGCACATAAAGTAGCTCAAACTTTGTTTGTTTTGCAAGAAACTTGGCACACAACATTATTTGGTATACACTATTGTGTTTAAGTGCTTAGAATTAAAAATCATAGTCATAAAGTAGCTTGAACACGGTTTGTTTCGCCCGAAACCTTGCACACAACACTATTTGGTATATATTATTGTTTTGCAGTTGTTAGAATGTAAAATCATAGTCATATACTAGAAATTACGTGTTAAGTTGCGATTTTGTGGGTTTTTAAGTGTTTTTGGCAGTTTCACGCATATAGTAGCTCAAACTTAGTTTGTTTTGCACGAAACTTGGCACACAAAACTATTTGGTATATATTATTGTGTTGAAGAGGTTAGAATTGAAACTAATAGTCATATGCTAGAAATTACGTGTTATGTTGCGATTTTAATGGTTTTTAAGTGTTTTTTGGCTCTTTCGCTCATAAAGTAGCTCAAACTTGGTTTGTTTCGCACGAAACTTGGCACACAATACTATTTGGTGTATGCTATTGTGTTCAAGTGCTTTGAATAAAATATCATAGTCATATGTTAGAAATTACGTGTTTAGTCTTGATTTTATGGGTTTTTAAGTGTTTTTTGGCACTTTCACGCATAAAGTAGCTCGAACTTGGTTTGTTTTGCACGAAATCTTACACACAACACTATTTGGTATATATTATTGTTTTACAGTTGTTAGAATGTAAAATCATAGTTATATATTAGAAATTACGTGTTAAGTTGTGATTTTGTGGGTTTTTAAGTGTTTTTGGCACTTTCGCGCATAAAGTAGCTCAAACTTGGTTCGTTTTGCACGAAACTTAGCACACAACACTATTTGGTATATATTACTGTGTTGAAGGTGTTTGAATTGAAAATCATAGTCATGTACTAGAAATTACGTGTTAAGTTACGATTTTTTGGTTTTTTAAGTGTTTTTTGGCACTCTCGCGGATAAATTAGCACAAACTTGTTTTGTTTTACACGAAACTTGGCACACAACACTATTTGGTTTATATTATGGTGTTGAAGTGGTTAGAAATGAAAATCATAGTCATACGCGAGAAATTACGTGTTAAGTTACGATTTTAAGGGTTTTTAAGTGTTTTTTTGGCACTTTCGCGCATTAAGTAGCTCAAACTTGGTTTGTTTTGCACGAAACTTTACACACAACACTATTTGGTATATATTACTGTTTTCAAGTGGTTAGAATTGAAAATCATAGTCATGTACTATAAATTACATGTTAAGTTGTGATTTTTTGGGTTTTTAAGTGTTTTTGGCGCTTTCGCGTACAAAGTAGCTCAAACTTGGTTTGTTTTGCAAGAAACTTGCCACACAACACTAGTTGGTATAGATTATTGTGTTGAAGAGGTTAGAATTGAAACTCATAGTCATATGCTTGAAATTACGTGTTAAGTTGCGATTTTAAGGGTTTTTAAATGTTTTTTCACTCTCGCGCGTAATGTAGCTCAAACTTTGTTTGTTTTGCACGAAACATGGCATACAACACTATTGGTATATATTATTGTGTTGAAGAGGTTAGAATTGAAGCTAATAGTTATATGCTTGAAATTACGTGTTAAGTTGCGATTTTAAGGGTTTTTTTAGTGTTTTTGCACTTTCGTGCATAAGTAGATCAAACTTTGTTTGTTTGCACGAAACTTGGCACACAACACTAATTGGTATATATTATTGTGTTGAAGTGGTTAGGATTGAAAATTATAGTCAAATGCCAGACATTACGTGTGAACTTGCGATTTTATGTGCTTTTAAGTGTTTTTGGCTCTTTCACTGATAAAGTAGTTCCAACATGGTTTGTGTTGCACGAAACATGGCCCAAAACACTATTTGGTATATACTATTGTGTTGAAGTACTTTGAGTTAAAAATCATAGTCATATGCTAGAATTTACGTGTTAAGTCTCTATTTTATGGTTTTTAACTGTTATCGGCACATTCGCGCATAAAGTAGCTCAAACTTTGCTTGTTTTGCACGAAACTTGCCACACAAAATTATTTGGTATATATTATTGTCATGAATTCGTTAGAATTGAAAGTCATAGTCATATACTAGAAATTACGTGTTATGTTGCGATTTTATAGGTTTTTGAGTGTTTTTGGCACTTTCTCGCATAAAGTTGTTCAAACTTGGTTTGTTTTGCACGAAATTTTGCACACAACACTATTTGGTATATATTATTGTCTTGAAGTGGTTAGAATTTAAAATAATAGTCTTATGCTAGAAATTACGTGTTAGGTGCGATTTTAATATTTTTTAAATGCTTTTGTTTCTTTCGCGCTTAAAGTAGCTCAAATTTGGTGTGTTTTGCACGAATTTTGGCACACAACACTATTTGGTATATAGTATTGTGTTGAATTGTTTAGAATTTAAAATAATAGTCATATGCTAGAAATTACGTGTAAGTTGCGATTTTATGGTTTTTCAAGTGTTTCTGGCACTTTCGCCCATAAAGTAGCTCAAACTTGGTTTGTTTTGCACGAAACTTGGCACACAACACTATTTGGTGTATGCTATTGTGTTGAATTGCTTTGAATAAAATATCATAGTCCTATGGTAGAAATTACGTGTTTAGTCTTGATTTTATGGGTTTTTAAGTGTTTTTGGCACTTTCACGGATAAAGTAGCTCGAACTTCGTTTGTTTTGCACGAAACCTTGCACACAACACTATTTGGTATAAATTATTGTTTTACAGTTGTTAGAATGTAAAATCATAGTTATATATTAGAAATTATGTGTTAAGATGTGATTTTGTGGGTTTTTAAGTGTTTTTGGCACTCTCGCGCATAAAGTAGCTCAAACTTGGTTTTGTTTTGCACGAAACTTAGCACACAACACTATTTGGTATATATTACTGTGTTGAAGGTGTTTGAATTGAAAATCATAGTCATGTACTAGAAATTACGTGTTAAGTTACGATTTTTTGGTTTTTTAAGTGTTTTTTGGCACTCTCGCGGATAAATTAGCACAAACTTGTTTTGTTTTACACGAAACTTGGCACACAACACTATTTGGTTTATATTATGGTGTTGAAGTGGTTAGAAATGAAAATCATAGTCATACGCGAGAAATTACGTGTTAAGTTACGATTTTAAGGGTTTTTAAGTGTTTTTTTGGCACTTTCGCGCATTAAGTAGCTCAAACTTGGTTTGTTTTGCACGAAACTTTACACACAACACTATTTGGTATATATTACTGTTTTCAAGTGGTTAGAATTGAAAATCATAGTCATGTACTATAAATTACATGTTAAGTTGTGATTTTTTGGGTTTTTAAGTGTTTTTGGCGCTTTCGCGTACAAAGTAGCTCAAACTTGGTTTGTTTTGCAAGAAACTTGCCACACAACACTAGTTGGTATAGATTATTGTGTTGAAGAGGTTAGAATTGAAACTCATAGTCATATGCTTGAAATTACGTGTTAAGTTGCGATTTTAAGGGTTTTTAAATGTTTTTTCACTCTCGCGCGTAATGTAGCTCAAACTTTGTTTGTTTTGCACGAAACATGGCATACAACACTATTGGTATATATTATTGTGTTGAAGAGGTTAGAATTGAAGCTAATAGTTATATGCTTGAAATTACGTGTTAAGTTGCGATTTTAAGGGTTTTTTTAGTGTTTTTGCACTTTCGTGCATAAGTAGATCAAACTTTGTTTGTTTGCACGAAACTTGGCACACAACACTAATTGGTATATATTATTGTGTTGAAGTGGTTAGGATTGAAAATTATAGTCAAATGCCAGACATTACGTGTGAACTTGCGATTTTATGTGCTTTTAAGTGTTTTTGGCTCTTTCGCTGATAAAGTAGTTCCAACATGGTTTGTGTTGCACGAAACATGGCCCAAAACACTATTTGGTATATACTATTGTGTTGAAGTACTTTGAGTTAAAAATCATAGTCATATGCTAGAATTTACGTGTTAAGTCTCTATTTTATGGTTTTTAACTGTTTTCGGCACATTCGCGCATAAAGTAGCTCAAACTTTGCTTGTTTTGCACTAAACTTGCCACACAAAATTATTTGGTATATATTATTGTCATGAATTCGTTAGAATTGAAAGTCATAGTCATATACTAGAAATTACGTGTTATGTTGCGATTTTATAGGTTTTTGAGTGTTTTTGGCACTTTCTCGCATAAAGTTGTTCAAACTTGGTTTGTTTTGCACGAAATTTTGCACACAACACTATTTGGTATATATTATTGTCTTGAAGTGGTTAGAATTTAAAATAATAGTCTTATGCTAGAAATTACGTGTTAGGTGCGATTTTAATATTTTTTAAATGCTTTTGTTTCTTTCGCGCTTAAAGTAGCTCAAATTTGGTGTGTTTTGCACGAATTTTGGCACACAACACTATTTGGTATATAGTATTGTGTTGAATTGTTTAGAATTTAAAATAATAGTCATATGCTAGAAATTACGTGTAAGTTGCGATTTTATGGTTTTTCAAGTGTTTCTGGCACTTTCGCCCATAAAGTAGCTCAAACTTGGTTTGTTTTGCACGAAACTTGGCACACAACACTATTTGGTGTATGCTATTGTGTTGAATTGCTTTGAATAAAATATCATAGTCCTATGGTAGAAATTACGTGTTTAGTCTTGATTTTATGGGTTTTTAAGTGTTTTTGGCACTTTCACGAATAAAGTAGCTCGAACTTGGTTTGTTTTGCACGAAACCTTGCACACAACACTATTTGGTATAAATTATTGTTTTACAGTTGTTAGAATGTAAAATCATAGTTATATATTAGAAATTATGTGTTAAGATGTGATTTTGTGGGTTTTTAAGTGTTTTTGGCACTCTCGCGCATAAAGTAGCTCAAACTTGGTTTGTTTTGCACGAAACTTAGCACACAACACTATTTGGTATATATTACTGTGTTTAAGGTGTTTGAATTTAAAATCATAGTCATGTACTAGAAATTACATGTTATGTTACGATTTTTTAGTTTTTTAAGTGTTTTTTGACACTCTCGCGGATAAAGTAGCACAAACTTGGTTTGTTTTACACGAAACTTGGCACACAACACTATTTGGTTTATATTATGGTGTTGAAGTGGTTAGAAATGAAAATCATAGTCATACGCGAGAAATTACGTGTTAAGTTACGATTTTAAGTGTTTTTTTGGCACTTTCGCGCATTAAGTAGCTCAAACTTGGTTTGTTTTGCATGAAACTTTACACACAACACTATTTGGTATATATTACTGTTTTCAAGTGGTTAGAATTGAATATCATAGTCATGTACTATAAATTACATGTTAAGTTGTGATTTTATGGGTTTTTAAGTGTTTTTGGCGCTTTCGCGTACAAAGTAGCTCAAACTTGGTTTGTTTTGCAAGAAACTTGGCACACAACACTAGTTGGTATAGATTATTGTGTTGAAGAGGTTAGAATTGAAACTCATAGTCATATGCTTGAAATTACGTGTTAAGTTGCGATTTTAAGGGTTTTTAAATATTTTTTCACTCTCGCGCGTAATGTAGCTCAAACTTTGTTTGTTTTGCACGAAACATTGCATACAACACTATTGGTATATATTATTGTGTTGAAGAGGTTAGAATTGAAGCTAATAGTCATATGCTTGAAATTACGTGTTAAGTTGCGATTTTAAGGGTTTTTTTAGTGTTTTTGCACTTTCGTGCATAAGTAGATCAAACTTTGTTTGTTTGCACGAAACTTGGCACACAACACTAATTGGTATATATTATTGTGTTGAAGTGGTTAGGATTGAAAATTATAGTCAAATGCCAGACATTACGTGTGAACTTGCGATTTTATGTGCTTTTAAGTGTTTTTGGCTCTTTCGCTGATAAAGTAGTTCCAACATGGTTTGTTTTGCACGAAACATGGCACAAAACACTATTTGGTATATACTATTGTGTTCAAGTGCTTTGAGTTAAAAATCATAGTCATATGCTAGAATTTACGTGTTAAGTCTCTATTTTATGATTTTTAAGTGTTTTTGGCACTTGTGCGCATAAAGTAGCTCAAACTTTGCTTGTTTTGCACGAAACTTGCCACACAAAATTATTTGGTATATATTATTGTCATGAATTCGTTAGAATTGAAAGTCATAGTCATATACTAGAAATTACGTGTTCTGTTGCGATTTTATAGGTTTTTGAGTGTTTTTGGCACTTTCGCGCATAAAGTAGTTCAAACTTGGTTTGTTTTGCACGAAATTTTGCACACAACACTATTTGGTATATATTATTGTGTTGAAGTGGTTAGAATTCAAAATAATAGTTTTATGCTAGAAATTACGTGTTAGGTGAGATTTTATTGTTTTTTAAGTGCTTTTGCTTCTTTCGCGCTTAAAGTAGCTCAAATTTGGTGTGTTTTGCACGCATTTTGGCACACAACACTATTTGGTATATATTATTGTGTTGAAGTGTTTAGAATTTAAAATATTAGTCATATGCTAGAAAGTACGTGTAAGTTGCGATTTTATGGTTTTTTAAGTGTTTCTGGCACTTTCGCCCATAAAGTAGCTAAAACTTGGTTTGTTTTGCACGAAACTTGGCACACAACACTATTTGCTATATATTATTGTGTTGAAGTGGTTAGAATTTAAAATAATAGTCATATCTTAGAAATTACGTGTAAGTTGCGCTTTTATGGTTTTTTAAGTGCTTTTGGAATTTTCACGCATAAAGTAGCTAAAACTTGGCTTGTTTTGCACAAATCTTAGCACATAAAATTATTTGCTATATATTATTGTCTTGAAGTGGTTAGGATTGAAAGTCATAGTCATATGCTAGAAATTACGTGTTATGTAGCGATTTTATGGGGTTTTTAAATGTTTTTGGCTCTTTTGCGCATATATTAGCTCAAACTTGGTTTGTTTTGCACGAAACTTTGCACACAACACTATTTGGTTTATATTATGGTATTGAAGTTGTTAGAAATGAAAATCATGGTCATACGCGATTACGTGTTAAGTTACGATTTTAAGGGTCTATAAGTGTGTTTTTGGCACTATCGCGCATAAAATACCTCAAACATGGTTTGTTTTGTACGACACTTTACACACAACATAGTCATATACTCTAAATTACGTGTTAAGTTGCGATTTTATGGGTTTTAAAGTGTTTTTAGCGCTTTCGCGTACAAAGTAGCTAAAATTGTGTTTGTTTTGCTAGAAACTTGGCACACAACACTATTTGGTATAGATTATTTAGTTGAAAAGGTTAGAATTGAAACTCATAGTCATATGCTAGAAATTACGTGTTAACGGTTTTTTAGTGTTTTTGGCACTTTCGCACATAAAGTAGCTCAAACTTTGTTTGTTTTGCACGAAACTTGACACACAACTCTATTTTGTATATATTATTGTGTTGAAGTGCTTAGAATTGAAAATCATTGTCATATGCTAGAAATTACGTGTTATGTTGCGATTTTACCGGTTTTTAAATGTTTTTGGCTCTTTCGCGCATAAATTAGACCAAACTTGGTTTGTTTTGCACGAAACTTGGCACACAACACTATTTGGCATATACTATTGTGTTGAAGTGCTTAGAATTAAAAATCATAGTCATATACTAGAAATTACGTATTAAGTCGCGAATTAATGGGTTTTTAAGAGTTTTTGGTACTTTCGCGCATAAAGTAGGTCAAATTAGTTTTTTTGTGCGGAACATGGCACAAAATACTATTTGGTATATATTATTGTGTTGAAGTGGTTAGAATTGCAAATAATAGTCATCTGCTAGAAATTACTATTTAAGTTGTGATTTTAAGGGTTTTTTAGTGTTTTTGACACTTTCTCGTATGAAGTAGCTCAAAACTTGTTTGTTTTCCCCGAAACTTGGACACAAAACTATTTGGTATATATTATTGTGTTGAATTGGTTAGAATTTAAAATTATATGCAAATTTAAGATATAACGTGTAAAGTTGCGATTTTATGAGTTTTTAAGTGTTTTTGGCACTTTCGGGCATAAAGTAGCTCAAACTTGGTTTGTTTTCCACGAAACATGGACACAAAACTATTTCGTATAATTATTGTGTTGAATTTGTTAGAATTGAAAATCATATGCAAATTTGAGATATAACGTGTTAAGTAGCGATTTTATGAGTTTTAAAGTGTTTTTAGCACTTTCGGTCATAAAGTACCTCAAACTTGGTTAGTTTTGCACGAAACTTGGCACACAACACTATTTGGTATATGTTATTGTGTTGACGTGGTTAGAATTTAAAATTATAGTCATATAATAGAAATTGCGTGTTAAGTTGCGATTTTATGGGGTTTTGAGTGTTTTTGGCACTTTTGCACATAAAGTAGCTCAAACTTGGTTTGTTTTGCACGAAATTTGGCACGCAGCACTATTTGGTTTATATTATGGTGTTGAAGTGGTTAAAAATGAAAATCATAGTCATACGCGAGAAATTACGTGTTAAGTTACGATTTTAAGGGTTTTTAAGTGTTTTTTTGGCACTTTCGCGCATTAAGTAGCTCAAACTTGGTTTGTTTTGCACGAAACTTTACACACAACACTATTTGGTATACTTTACTGTTTTCAAGTGGTTAGAATTGAAAATCATAGTCATGTACTATAAATTACATGTTAAGTTGTGATTTTATGGGTTTTTAAGTGTTTTTGGCGCTATCGTGTACAAAGTAGCTCAAACTTGGTTTGTTTTGCAAGAAACTTGGCACACAACACTAGTTGGTATAGATTATTGTGTTGAAGAGGTTAGAAATTAAACTCATAGTCATATGTGTAGGAATGCTAATAGATGATCGAATGCAACAAGAGGGGGGGTGAATTGTTGTGTTGTGGATTTAAGATTTTTGCCTCTAATTTTTGCGGAATTATAATAAGTATAGAACAAAAACTTAAACTTAAAAACGAAAAGAATAATAAAAGGAGACAAGGATTTTTACGTGGAAACCTTCTTGGCCTAATAAGAAGGAAAAACCACGACCCCCCGGGATTTCAAAATTCTCACTATGTTTAGGCAATTAGTTACAATTACACAAAACAATGTTTGCTTCACTTGAAGCTTCTCAATTCTCTAAATGCTTTACTCAAAGCTTCTCTACTTAGGCCTAATTCTCTTCTCTTCTATTCTCTCCTTCTCTTTCTCTTCTCACGATTCTCTCTTCTTCTACCCTTAGACTTCCCACAAGTCTAATTACAAGATAACACTCAATTACCCTTTACAAGGCCAATTCTCATAAAGATCAAAATGAAATTGTTGCTCAAGAAAAATATTATGAATTAATTGGCATTAAAAAAAACTTTGAATATTTTTCTCAATTAATTCTCCCTTTTGATGGACACTCTCCGTACATTTTTTCTGAACCGTAATTTCCCTCTTTTATAAGGGGAACAGCAGACAGTGCACTCAGCCCACGTTCTCCATGAGGTGCATTCATCCCATGACTTCCATAACATACTTGCTCCCAAAGAAAATGGAAAGTTAGTTAAAGGTAGGAGTGGAATGTAACTGCTGTACACATGCACGGTTAAAACATCATGGGTTAAGGAAGATCCTAAATTATAGGAGACCAATTCAAAGTAGAGAACAAGTCTCTTGAACATCCGAGTTTATAGGAGATAAACAAGGAATTGATCTTCTCCATGTTTTTAGGCGAATTAAAATCATTTTGCCAATTAATAAATAAACTTAATTAAGCAACTAATTAAATTTTAACCTTTTACATTAACTAAAAACAGAAATCATAATATTCGTAATTTCCAGTTAATATCTTCTTCAGACCTGCATCGTGAGGAACAGCGTACTGTCTCCATCTACAACTTTCGTCAGAACTTCAACTCTAGGAACAGTAAACTGTCTTGCAGAGCAATTTCCCAACTTCTTGGATATTTGAGACATGTACATCTTCCACGAATCAAGTCATAGGCTTCATCAACGATTCACATTAAATCGGATATATACCTACAAAACAATCTCTAATAATATGTTTGTTTATTTAAAAGTAAAGTCATCATCAAAACCTTAAGAGGCCAACAATATGCTTGAAATTACGTGTTAAATTTCGATTTTAAGGATTTTTAAATGCTTTTTCACTCTCGCGCGTAATTTAGCTCAAACCTTGTTTGTTTTGCACGAAACATGGCATACAACACTATTTGGTATATATTATTGTGTTGAAGAGGTTAGAATTGAAGCTAATAGTCATATGCTTTAAATTACGTGTTAAGTTGCGATTTTAAGGGTTTTTTAGTGTTTTTGCACTTTCGTGCATAAGTAGATCAAACTTTGTTTGTTTGCACGAAACTTGGTACACAACACTATTTGATATATATTATTGTGTTGAAGTGGTTAGGATTGAAAATTATAGTCAAATGCCAGACATTATGTGTGAACTTGCGATTTTATGTGCTTTTAAGTGTTTTTGGCTCTTTCGCTGATAAAGTAGCTCCAACATGGTTTGTTTTGCACGAAACTTGGCACAAAACACTATTTGGTATATACTATTGTGTTGAAGTGCTTTGAGTTAAAAATCATAGTCATATGCTTGAATTTACGTGTTAAGTCTCTATTTTATGGTTTTTAAGTGTTTTTGGCACTTTCGCGCATAAAGTAGCTCAAACTTTGCTTGTTTTGCACGAAACTTGCCACACAAAATTATTTGGTATATATTATTGTCATGAATTCATTAGAATTGAAAGTCATAGTCATATACTAGAAATTACGTGTTATGTTGCGATTTTATAGGTTTTTGAGTGTTTTTGGCACTTTCGCTCTTAAAGTATTTCACACTTGGTTTGTTTTGCACGAAATTTTGCACACAACACTATTTGGTATATATTATTTTGTTGAAGTGGTTAGAATTTAAAATAATAGTCTTATGCTAGAAATTACGTGTTAGGTGCAATTTTATTGTTTTTTAAGTGCTTTTGTTTCTTTCGCGCTTAAAGTAGCTCAAATTTGGTGTGTTTTGCACGAATTTTGGCACACAACACTATTTAGGATTTATTATTGTGTTGAAGTGTTTAGAATTTAAAATAATAGTCATATGCTAGAAATTACGTGTAAGTTGCGATTTTATGGTTTTTTAAGTGTTTCTGGCACTTTCATCCATAAAGTAGCTCAAACTTGGTTTGTTTTGCACGAAACTTGGCACACAACACTATTTGGTGTATGCTATTGTGTTGAAATGCTTTGAATAAAATATCATAGTCATATGCTAGAAATTACGTGTTTAGTCTTGATTTTATGGGTTTTTAAGTGTTTTTGGCACTTTCACGCATAAAGTAGCTCGAACTTGGTTTGTTTTGCACGAAACCTTGCACACAACACTATTTGGTATATATTATTGTTTTACAGTTGTTAGAATGTAAAATCATAGTTATATATTAGAAATTACGTGTTAAGTTGTGATTTTGTGGAGCTTTAAGTGTTTTTGGCACTTTCGCGCATAAAGTAGCTCAAACTTGGTTTGTTTTGCACGAAACTTAGCTCACAAAAATATTTGGTATATATTACTGTGTTGAAGGTGTTTGAATTGAAAATCATAGTCATGTACTAGAAATTACGTGTTAAGTTACGATTTTTTGGTTTTTTAAGTGTTTTTTGGCACTTTCGCGGATAAAGTAGCACAAACTTGGTGTGTTTTACACGAAACTTGGCACACAACACTATTTGGTTTGTATTATGGTGTTGAAGTGGTTAGAAATGAAAATCATAGTCATACGCGAGAAATTACGTGTTAAGTTACGATTTTAAGGGTTTTTAAGTGTTTTTTTGGCACTTTCGCGCATTAAGTAGCTCAAACTTGGTTTGTTCTGCACGAAACTTTACACACATCACTATTTGGTATATATTACTGTTTTCAAGTGGTTAGATTTGAAAATCATAGTCATATACTATAAATTACATGTTAAGTTGATGTTTTATGGGTTTTTAAGTGTTTTTGGCGCTTTCGCGTACAAAGTAGCTCAAACTTGGTTTGTTTTGCAAGAAACTTGGCACACAACACTAGTTGGTATAGATTATTGTGTTGAAGAGGTTAGAATTGATACTCATAGGCATATGCTTGAAATTACGTGTTAAGTTGCGATTTTAAGGGTTTTTAAATGTTTTATCACTCTCGCGCGTAATGTAGCTCAAACTTTGTTTGTTTTGCACGAAACATGGCATACAACACTATTTGGTATATATTATTGTGTGGAAGAGGTTAGAATTTGATGCGTGGATGGATTGAATGTTCCAAGAACTTGCAAAACTCGATCAAGAATCAATGCCAAGGTTGATTTACACAAAGACACAAACACACAAGAATGCTTCTGTTTGAATAACAAACACGAAGGTTAGCCAGGACAACTCTAAAGAGTGGTCCTTATGCCTTGGATAGAGACAAATAATCCGCACTAGGTTGCTTGGCCTCTTCCTCACACTGCAATTGAAAGATACTCTCTCAATCTTCGTGGAATTATCCTGGAAACTCTCTTTGTTTTTACTCACAAAGGACCCTCACAGGCGAGTAATTGAGACAACAATTACTTGAAGGAAAATCAATTGATTAATCTGGAATGTTTGATACAACTTAGGGTATCCCTATTTAAAGACCTTCAACGGCTATATTCTGGACCCTAACAAACATAACTAACATCATGCCCAATCATTAAGGCGCGTGTAATACATGGTTTGATTAAAAACAGAAACAAAACAACCTATTTTAACTAAGTGTCAGCTTCATTGTAAAACTGTCGAGTAGGGGACCTTGTAGCTGAGTTTGTGGATTTTGTGAGTATTATCAACATGTTTCTTGGACCCTTGCTTCTTGGTCCATGTATAGAGATTCCATCTTCCAAGCTTCCATGTCCATCCATGTAGTAGGTGTTGTTTTCCACGTTGTGCAAAGTAGGCTGGCAGGCGGTTCGTGCTGCTTGTTCTATTTGATCAGAATGTATGTTTCTATTTTGCCTAGGTACTGTTGTGAGGCTTTTCATTGCTTCCTCATAGCTTGTCCATGCTTGTATGTTCATGTTTGGGTTGGATTGGGTTTGGTCTTCCTTGCTTGTCACGTCCAAAACAGAAGACATAAAATCAGTAGCTCGTTAAACCCTTTCCTTTGTCTTGGCTTGGCTTTCTTTGGCTTCCTGACTTGTCTTGCTTTCTGGACTGCTCTTGATTGGATCAGAATTGAAGCTAATAGTCATATGCTTGAAATTACGTGTTAAGTTGCGATTTTAAGGGTTTTTTTAGTGTTTTTGCACTTTCGTGCATAAGTAGATCAAACTTTGTTTGTTAGCACGAAACTTGGCAAACAACACTATTTGGTATATATTATTGTGTTGAAATGGTTAGGATTGAAAATTATAGTCAAATGCCAGACATTACGTGTGAACTTGCGATTTTATGTGCTTTTAAGTGTTTTTGGCTCTTTCGCTGATAAAGTAGCTCCAACATGGTTTGTTTTGTACGAAACTTGGCACAAAACACTATTTGGTATACACTATTGTGTTGAAGTGCTTTGAGTTAAAAATCATAGTCATATGCTAGAATTTACGTGTTAAGTCTCTATTTTATGATTTTTAAGTGTTTTTGGCACTTTCGCGCATAAAGTAGCTCAAACTTTGCTTGTTTTGCACGAAACTTGCCACACAAAATTATTTGGTATATATTATTGTCATGAATTCGTTAGAATTGAAAGTCATAGTCATATATTAGAAATTATGTGTTATGTTGCGATTTTATAGGTTTTTGAGTGTTTTTGGCACTTTCGCGCATAAAGTAGTTCAAACTTGGTTTGTTTTGCACGAAATTTTGCACACAACACTATTTGGTATATATTATTGTGTTGAAGTGGTTAGAATTTAAAATAATAGTCTTATGCTAGAAATTACGTGTTAGGTGCGATTTTATTGTTTTTTAAGTGCTTTTGTTTCTTTCGCGCTTAAAGTAGCTCAAATTAGGTGTGTTTTGCACGAATTTTGGCACACAACACTATTTGGTATATATTATTGTGTTGAAGTGCTTAGAATTTAAAATAATAGTCATATGCTAGAAATTACGTGTAAGTTGCGATTTTATGGTTTTTTATGTGTTTCTGGCAGTTTCGCCCATAAAGTAGCTCAAACTTGGTTTGTTTTGCACGAAACTTGGCAAACAACACTATTTGCTTTATATTATTGTGTTGAAGTGGTTAGAATTTAAAATCATAGTCATATCTTAGAATTACGTGTAAATTGCGATTTTATGGTTTTTTAAGTGCTTTTGCCACTTTCACGCATAAAGTAGCTAAAACTTGGCTTGTTTTGCACGAATCTTGGCACATAAAATTATTTGCTATATATTATTGTCTTGAAGTGGTTAGGATTGAAATTCATAGTCATATGCTAGAAATTACGTGTTATGTAGCGATTTTATGGGTTTTCAAATGTTTTTCGCTCTTTTGCGCATATATTAGCTCAAACTTGGTTTGTTTTGCACGAAACTTTGCACACAACACTATTTGGTTTATATTATGGTGTTGAAGTTGTTAGAAATGAAAATCATGGTCATACGCGATTACGTGTTAAGTTACGATTTTAAGGGTCTTTAAGTGTTTTTTTGGCACCATCGCGCATAAAGTACCTCAAACTTGGTTTGTTTTGTACGAAACTTTACACACAACATAGTCATATACTATAAATTACGTGTTAAGTTGCGATTTTATGGGTTTTAAAGTGTTTTTAGCGCTTTCGCGTACAAAGTAGCTAAAACTTGGTTTATTTTGCAAGAAACTTGGCACACAACACTATTTGGTATAGATTATTTAGTTGAAAAGGTTAGAATTGAAACTCATAGTCATATGCGAGAAATTACGTGTTAAGGGTTTTTTAGTGTTTTTGGCACTTTCGCGCATAAACTAGCTCAAACTTTGTTTGTTTTGCACGAAACTTGACACACAACTCTATTTTGTATATATTATTGTGTTGAAGTGGTTAGAATTGAAAATCATAGTCATATGCTAGAAATTACGTGTTATGTTGCGATTTTATGGGTTTTTAAATGTTTTTGGCTCTTTCGCGCATAAATTAACTCAAACTTGGTTTGTTTTGCACGAAACTTGGCACACAACACTATTTCGCATATACTATTGTGTTGAAGTGCTTAGAATTAAAAATCATAGTCATATGCTAGAAATTACGTATTAAGTCGCGAATTAATGGGTTTTTAAGAGTTTTTGGTACTTTCGCGCATAAAGTAGGTCAAATTGGTTTATTTGTGCGGAACATGGCACAAAACACTATTTCGTATATATTATTGTGTTGAAATGGTTAGAATTGCAAATAATAGTCATCTGCAAGAAATTACTATTTAAGTTGTGATTTTAAGGATTTTTTAGTGTTTTTGACACTTTCGCGTATGAAGTAGCTCAAAACTTGTTTGTTTTCCCCGAAACTTGGACACAAAACTATTTGGTATATATTATTGTGTTGAATTTGTTAGAATTGAAAACTATATGCAAATTTGAGATATAATGTGTTAAGTTGCGATTTTATGAGTTTTTAAGTGTTTTTGGCACTTTCGGGCATAAACTAGCTCAAACTTGGTTTGTTTTCCACGAAACTTGGACACAAAACTATTTGGTATATATTATTGTGTTGAATTTGTTAGAATTGAAAATCATATGCAAATTTTGAAGGAAGGACACCAAGGAATGTTTCACTTACACCCTGGTAGAGATAAAATGATTGAAGAATTAAGGAAATTATTTTGGTGGAAAGGTATGAGGAAAGATGTAGCTGATTTTGTATCTCGATGCTTGATATGCCAGAAGGTGAAATTTGAAAGGCAGAAGAGTTCTGGACTACTTCAACCACTAGAAATTCCTGAGTGGAAATGGGATTCCGTATCCATGGATTTTGTAGTTGGATTACCAAGAACGCAACGAGGAAATGACACAATTTGGGTAATAGTTGACAGATTGACCAAAGTTGCAAGGTTCCTGCCAATGAAGGGAACATGGTCAGTAAAACAATTGGCTGATGCTTATGTTCGAGAAATTGTAAGATTACATGGAGTACCGAGAACAATTGTGTCTGACAGAGACCCAAAATTTTTGTCTCGATTTTGGGAAAAGTTGCAAGAAGCATTCGGATCGAAGCTATGTTTAAGTACTGCATTTCATCCGGCTACTGATGGCCAAACCGAAAGAACCATCCAGACATTAGAGGATCTTTTGAGATGTTGTATTCTTGAATATGGTGGTTCATGGGAACAGAAATTGCCTTTGATAGAGTTTTCGTACAACAACAGCTATCAAACCAGCATCAAGATGGCACCAAACGAAGCTTTATACGGGAGAAAATGTCGAGTGCCGTTATGTTGGGATCAGATGGACCGAAATGTGCCAGAAGGACCAGATCTTATCCAAGACTCTATTGATAGCTTGAGGGTAGTGCAAGAGAACATGAAGGCAGCACAAAGTAGACAGAAGAGTTATGCAGACAACCGTCGCAGAGCTTTGCAATTTGCTGAAGGTGACAAAGTATTTCTAAAGATTTCACCAACGAAAGGAGTCCAACGCTTTGGGATAAAAGGGAAATTAAGCCCTAAATTTATCGGACCCTTTGAAATTTTGAAAAGAGTAGGGGAGGTGGCATACGAACTAGCTTTACCCCCGGGTTTAGCTAGAGTTCATAATGTATTCCATGTTTCTCAGTTGAGAAAGTATATCCACGATCCATCCCATGTGTTAGTTCACGAACCCCTCCAAATTGATGAAAACCTAGCTTATGAAGAAAGACCAATTAGAATTTTGGATCGTCAAGTGAAAGAATTGAGGAATAAAGGAATACCTCAAGTTAAAGTGCTATGGTCGAACCATCATGTCGAAGAAGCAACTTGGGAAAGTGAAACTGATATGAGAGAACGCTATCCCCAGTTGTTCAATTAGGTTCAAGTTTCGGGACGAAACTATCTTAAGGGGGGAAAAGTTGTAACAGACCGTTTTTCTTAATCTTGAATATTTTGACAAATTCAATAATCGTGTCGTTTTATTATTTTCTTTTTAATGCCGTTTCGAAATTTTATTCCAATCGTTTTTAAGTTCTCGATTTTCTTTTTATATATAATTTATTTCTCTTAAAATAAATTACCTAAATATTAAATCTAGGCAAATTACCTACAATAACTTAATCTTTTTATTTCCTATATTAATTTATGATAAAATATAAAAATATATATAATATTAAAAAAAAAAAAAAAAAAAAAGAAGAAGAAAAAAAAAAAAAAAAAAAATGTAAAAATCTAAAAGTGGGCGGCAAGACTTAGCTAGATGCCAAAACAATTTAAATAAGACTTATCCCAAGGATAAAAATATCTTGGAGTAATCATATTTTCTTGCACATGAAGAAAAATTAAATAATAGATAAATTTGCAAATCTTAGCCTATTTATAAGGGAAGTACCGTGAGTATTGAAGAGGAGAAGGAAAAAAAAAATTTCAGAAAATTTATTCCTAAAAGAAAATTTCTAAAGAAAAATTCTAAAAACCCTAGAAAAATTCCTAAAAATTCTCAAAAATTTTCTAATAATAGTATTTAGTGTTAATTATAGAAATTTAAGGGGAGGAAGCTAATTTTGTGGCTAAAAATTCTCCAAAAAGGGATTTTAATTAATAGTGAAATTATTAAAGGTATAAATTCTTACATATATTTATTTACATAAAATCATGCCCATAAATTTTATATGTGTTTAGTATATATAAATTTAATTTTCTGCAATTTTTGGTGAATTAATTCATTGTAATTTAATTTATATGATTTATTTATTGAAATTGCCAAAAACCGCATAAACCGAAATAATATAAATTAAAATAGTAAACATTAATATTTTTAAACGAAAATTTTTCTGTACATATATATATATGAATTATAAGTTCTGTATAAATTTCGTGATTTATAGTGGAGTATAAATATTATTATTAATTTTTGCTAAAAAAACGCATAAAATAAGAAAATTCATAAATTAGGTTAAAAATAAATATTTCTGGAAAAAAATAATTTATTTTGGTATTACTGTATGTTATTTTCATTTAATTTAATTATGTGAAATTTTGTGATATTTAAATTTTAAAGAAATAAATTAATAATCTAAATTGTTATAATAGTCGAAAAGAAAAAAATGAAAATAATAATTAAAATTATTCTATTTTGGTGAGTAAGAATTTACACAAACTCATTTAATAATGAGTTATTTATTTTAAAATATTTCGTGTAGATTTTGATCTTAAGAAAATTAATTATTCATGTACTAAATCTAAAAAAATAAGCTATTAAGAAATTAATTAAGCTTAATTGAAAATTTATCTACAAATAAATACTAAATACCCATTTCAGTTTAATAATAAATGATTATTTATATGTAAGTTGTTATAAATAAATTTCTATTATATGTTATTATAATGTTGCATTTATATGAAAACAGTAACATGATAATAAAAAGGCTTGATAGTAAGGAAATGCCGAACCATGCTTCCGGCATGTAAAAAACGTGGGACGTGTTTTCCGGCACGTAAAATACGGCGAACACAGTAGGGTTGTTTAACCTGATCTGTGGCTCGAGCATCATTGTACTGGAGGAGTGACGACTCCCACTAAGTTAGGGGTTTTGGTTTACCTCACCCTAACAGGCCCTTACATATATCAAACAAAGTTCATATGTGTTGCATTCATTAAATAAGTAATCGGATTCCACGCCCTAACACTCAAGCAGAAGTGTTAGTAAATCACGCCCTGGTACTCAAGCAGAAGGACCAGAAGTTTAATATATATAAATGAATCTAATATAAAAATGAATTCCCTACAATACATAAGATATCTTGCATATTATTTATTGTGATGCACTTATTTTTGCATATTACTTATTGCAATGCATATATTCTCTATACTTGTATAATTGCGGTAAGTTTTTATACTCGGTTTTTTTTAAAGCTGACCGATTTTTATCGGCTGTTCCCATATTTCGGGAGCAGATGCTGCAGGTAACTTTACATGAAGTTATTAAGAAACTATTGTATTGTTTATGTGAGATTAGGATATAATATGTATATAATTTATACTACGGGTATGTAAAAACAATAATTATGTATTAAAGAAAGATGTAATACGTAAAATTATATTTTAATGATTTAAGTTTTCTTTGTTTCTTTGAAAATTCTGTTTTGTTTTATTTCTTTTTCGCAATAATCACGGTTCGATAGACTTCCGCTTAGCATTACTTACTATATATTATATTAAACCTATATTTGGAAAAGGACCGCCCTTTACACTTGGTATCAGAGCCAACGATATTCGAATGGTCGGATCTTCTTATCCGATACTAGGAAACACCGTGATAAATTACATTTTGAAAAAAAAAAATTAAATTAAAATTAGTATTTTAAATGAAATTTGTTTTGTGTGTTTTCTATGCTTAAAAAAAAAAATATGTGATTTGCAATTTAAAATGTAGCTAACGCAACACTTCCCTACTTTATTAAAGATGCCAAGAGGTGGTGGTAGAGGATGTATCGCAAGAAGTGAACCTCAAGAGACGAGGAATGATTTTGCTGATGACACGACCCAGGATGCAAGAGTTCAGGCTCTGGAAAATCAGTTAAGAATGATGGAAAGGAATAATGAGAGGCTGCTGAATTTAATGGAGAAGCAGATGAGTCGTTTCCATGAAGATGATGAAGGGAAATTTTATAAGAGATTGTCTAGTCATCAACCTCCAAAATATGATGGAGAACCTGATCCAGTTCGCTTTGAGGATTGGATTGCAGAAATGGAGAAACTGTTGGAGGCTATAAACTGCCCGTCAAGGATGAAAGTGAAATTAGCCGCATTCTATTTAACAGGCACTGCTGAATTATGGTGGAGGACAGTAAAACAGACCGCCATAGATTCTACTTGGGAACAATTTATAAAGAAGCTTCGTGATCAATTTTACCCACCCTCGCTTCAGAGAAAGAAAGAGAATGAATTCTTGTTTCTAAGACAGGGAACTATGTCAGTGATCGAGTACGCAAGTAAGTTCAGAGAGCTGGCTAGATTCGCTACCGAAATTGTGATCTCTGATCGGGGCAAGGCGATTAGATTTTTCGAAGGTCTGAACCTTAGGATCCAAAAAGGCACTCCTAGATATCAAGATTTTGATGATTTGTACAATCAAGCCTTGGAGTACGAGCGTATATTGGAAAAAGAAGACGGGTTTAATAAAAGAAAGAATGAATCTAGTGGGGGCAGTAGGTACAAGAAGGCCAGGAATGAGGGGAAGAAGCCGTTTCAGACTGTAGCAAGGCCGACACAGTGGAAATGTAGGTTATGTGGAAAAGATCATCGAGGCCGAAACTGTAATGGGAAGATTGTATGTTACAAGTGTCACAAGGAGGGACATCTGGCTAGTAACTGTGGGGAAACGTTCAATCTGAGCAAAACAACATCAGAAGCTGCAGGAAACAGAGCATTTGGCAATCAGAGGAATGAGACTAAAGCATCAGTAGGCCTGCATGCAATTGGAGATCATTATGATGGTTTACACCAGGAGTTTGAAGTCGAAGGTAAAGTAATTTCTGGAAAATTTCCTGTTGGTAATTTTACAGCAAATGTTTTGTTTGATTGTGGAGCGGATAGGTCTTTTATTTCCAGTGCTTTTCTCCGCATATCTTCTATTTCTTTAAAACCTCAAAAATCCCACTTGTGTATCAACTTACCTGATGGTACACCTTACCTGTGTGATCGTATCTTTTATGATTTTCCATTGGAGATTTGTGGGAATCTTTTACCAGCTGACTTAATTCAATTCGATTTGGGAACATTTGATATCATTTTGGGTATGGATTGGTTGGAGAGATATTCAGCGGAGATTTTGTGTAAGGAAAAGGTTGTTAGAATAAAAACTCCCGAGGGAACAAAGTGTATTCGGAAGAACTCAAGATCTCAGCTAGAGACAATTTCTGTAATTCAAGCATCACAAATGATAAGACAAGGAGATGAAGGGTTCTTATGTTATGTTACTACTGAAGAAGTAAAACCTAAACCTAGTTTGCAAGAAACCCCGATCGTGCAAGAATATTCTGATGTGTTTCCTGAAGAATTACCCGGTATACCTCCAAGAAGAGAAGTAGACTTCCATATTGACCTTATTCCTGATATCACCCCTATTTCTAAAACTCCTTACCGTTTTGCTCCAGCTGAATTGGCTGAGCTGAAAAAGCAGCTAGATGAATTGCTGGAAAAAGGTTTCATTCGACCTAGTGTTTCACCATGGGGAGCTCCGGTCCTCTTTGTCAGAAAGAAAGATGGGAGTATGAGGCTATGCATTGATTATCGGGAGATCAATAAGATTACCATCAAGAATCGTTATCCTTTGCCAAGGATAGACGACCTTTTTGATCAGTTAGGGGGAGCAAGGGTCTTTTCGAAGATAGATTTGAGGTCTGGTAATCATCAATTGAGGATTGCTGAAGAAGATATTCCTAAGACTGCATTCAGAACCAGATATGGGCACTATGAGTTTCTAGTAATGCCATTTGGTCTAACGAATGCTCCAGCAGCATTTATGGACCTCATGCAAAGATATTTCAACCCTTACCTGGATAAGTTTGTGGTTGTGTTTATTGATGATATATTGGTGTATTCGAAGAATGAAGAGCAACATGAGCAGCACTTAAGGATAGTTTTAGAGAAGTTGAGAAAGGAGAAACTTTATGGCAAGTTTAGTAAATGTGAATTTTGGTTAGAGAACATATCTTTCTTAGGGCACGTTGTTTCGAAGGATGGAATTTCTGTTGACCCTGAAAAGATTAGGGCAGTGATGGAATGGCCGAATCCAAAGAGTGTTACTGAAGTAAGAAGTTTCTTAGGCTTGGCAGGCTATTACAGGAAGTTTGTGGAAAATTTTTCTAAAATTGCCCGACCGTTGTTTGAGTTGCTTAAAAAGGGAGTTCGGTTTCAGTGGGGTGAGAAGCAGAGTAAATCACTAGAAGAGCTTAAGAGGAGACTTACGACTGCACCTGTGTTGATCATGCCTGACTGTGGGAAAGCATTTGAGGTATATTGTGATGCATCGAAGGAAGGTTTGGGATGTGTGCTAATGCAAGAAGGCAAAGTAGTAGCTTATGCGTCAAGGCAATTAAGGCCACACGAGTTGAATTATCCAGTACACGACATTGAACTAGCAGCTGTAATTTTTGCTCTGAAGTTATGGAGACATTATCTCTATGGAGTACCATGCAAGATCTTCACTGATCATAAAAATTTGAAATATGTCTTCACTCAGAAGGAGCTGAATATGCGACAAAGGCGGTGGCTGGAAATCATTAAAGACTTTGAAGTTGACATAAATTATCATCCCGGAAAAGCAAACAAAGTGGCAGATGCATTGAGCAGAAGGCCGAGGATATCTGTAAATGCTATAATGACGGTACCTTGGGAATTATACCGAGAAAACCAGAAGTTAGATCTAGAAATTGTTCATCACGATCAAGTTGTTGAATATTTGGGAGCAATGACTATACAACCGACTTTGTTCGAAGGAATTATAGAAGCACAACAAGAAGATCCCGAAATAATCGAGTTAATCATTCGAGTTCAAAGAAAAGAGACAGAAGCGTTCGAAGTGGGTGAGAAAGGTGAACTAAGAATGAACGGGAGATTGTGTATACCAGACAACACAGAGTTGAAAAAAGAGATTTTGAAGGAAGGACACCAAGGAATGTTTCACTTACACCCTGGTAGAGATAAAATGATTGAAGAATTAAGGAAATTATTTTGGTGGAAAGGTATGAGGAAAGATGTAGCTGATTTTGTATCTCGATGCTTGATATGCCAGAAGGTGAAATTTGAAAGGCAGAAGAGTTCTGGACTACTTCAACCACTAGAAATTCCTGAGTGGAAATGGGATTCCGTATCCATGGATTTTGTAGTTGGATTACCAAGAACGCAACGAGGAAATGACACAATTTGGGTAATAGTTGACAGATTGACCAAAGTTGCAAGGTTCCTGCCAATGAAGGGAACATGGTCAGTAAAACAATTGGCTGATGCTTATGTTCGAGAAATTGTAAGATTACATGGAGTACCGAGAACAATTGTGTCTGACAGAGACCCAAAATTTTTGTCTCGATTTTGGGAAAAGTTGCAAGAAGCATTCGGATCGAAGCTATGTTTAAGTACTGCATTTCATCCGGCTACTGATGGCCAAACCGAAAGAACCATCCAGACATTAGAGGATCTTTTGAGATGTTGTATTCTTGAATATGGTGGTTCATGGGAACAGAAATTGCCTTTGATAGAGTTTTCGTACAACAACAGCTATCAAACCAGCATCAAGATGGCACCAAACGAAGCTTTATACGGGAGAAAATGTCGAGTGCCGTTATGTTGGGATCAGATGGACCGAAATGTGCCAGAAGGACCAGATCTTATCCAAGACTCTATTGATAGCTTGAGGGTAGTGCAAGAGAACATGAAGGCAGCACAAAGTAGACAGAAGAGTTATGCAGACAACCGTCGCAGAGCTTTGCAATTTGCTAAAGGTGACAAAGTATTTCTAAAGATTTCACCAACGAAAGGAGTCCAACGCTTTGGGATAAAAGGGAAATTAAGCCCTAAATTTATCGGACCCTTTGAAATTTTGAAAAGAGTAGGGGAGGTGGCATACGAACTAGCTTTACCCCCGGGTTTAGCTAGAGTTCATAATGTATTCCATGTTTCTCAGTTGAGAAAGTATATCCACGATCCATCCCATGTGTTAGTTCACGAACCCCTCCAAATTGATGAAAACCTAGCTTATGAAGAAAGACCAATTAGAATTTTGGATCGTCAAGTGAAAGAATTGAGGAATAAAGGAATACCTCAAGTTAAAGTGCTATGGTCGAACCATCATGTCGAAGAAGCAACTTGGGAAAGTGAAACTGATATGAGAGAACGCTATCCCCAATTGTTCAATTAGGTTCAAGTTTCGGGACGAAACTATCTTAAGGGGGGAAAAGTTGTAACAGACCGTTTTTTTTTAATCTTGAATATTTTGACAAATTCAATAATCGTGTCGTTTTATTATTTTCTTTTTAATGCCGTTTCGAAATTTTATTCCAATCGTTTTTAAGTTCTCGATTTTCTTTTTATATATAATTTATTTCTCTTAAAATAAATTACCTAAATATTAAATCTAGGTAAATTACCTACAATAACTTAATCTTTTTATTTCCTATATTAATTTATGATTAAATATAAAAATATATATAATATTAAAAAAAAAAAAAAAAAAAGAAGAAGAAAAAAAAAAAAAAAAAAAAAATGTAAAAATCTAAAAGTGGGCGGCAAGACTTAGCTAGATGCCAAAACAATTTAAATAAGACTTATCCCAAGGATAAAAATATCTTGGAGTAATCATATTTTCTTGCACATGAAGAAAAATTAAATAATAGATAAATTTGCAAATCTTAGCCTATTTATAAGGGAAGTACCGTGAGTATTGAAGAGGAGAAGGAAAAAAAAAATTTCAGAAAATTTATTCCTAAAAGAAAATTTCTAAAGAAAAATTCTAAAAACCCTAGAAAAATTCCTAAAAATTCTCAAAAATTTTCTAATAATAGTATTTAGTGTTAATTATAGAAATTTAAGGGGAGGAAGCTAATTTTGTGGCTAAAAATTCTCCAAAAAGGGATTTTAATTAATAGTGAAATTATTAAAGGTATAAATTCTTACATATATTTATTTACATAAAATCATGCCCATAAATCTTATATGTGTTTAGTATATATAAATTTAATTTTCTGCAATTTTTGGTGAATTATTCATTGTAATTTAATTTATATGATTTATTTATTGAAATTGCCAAAAACCGCATAAACCGAAATAATATAAATTAAAATAGTAAACATTAATATTTTTAAACGAAAATTTTTCTGTACATATATATATATGAATTATAAGTTCTGTATAAATTTCTTGATTTATAGTGGAGTATAAATATTATTATTAATTTTTGCTAAAAAAAACGCATAAAATAAGAAAATTCATAAATTAGGTTAAAAATAAATATTTCTGGAATGCGGCTAATTTCACTTTCATCCTTGACGGGCAGTTTATAGCCTCCAACAGTTTCTCCATTTCTGCAATCCAATCCTCAAAGCGAACTGGATCAGGTTCTCCATCATATTTTGGAGGTTGATGACTAGACAATCTCTTATAAAATTTCCCTTCATCATCTTCATGGAAACGACTCATCTGCTTCTCCATTAAATTCAGCAGCCTCTCATTATTCCTTTCCATCATTCTTAACTGATTTTCCAGAGCCTGAACTCTTGCATCCTGGGTCGTGTCATCAGCAAAATCATTCCTCGTCTCTTGAGGTTCACTTCTTGCGATACATCCTCTACCACCACCTCTTGGCATCTTTAATAAAGTAGGGAAGTGTTGCGTTAGCTACATTTTAAATTGCAAATCACATATTTTTTTTTTAAGCATAGAAAACACACAAAACAAATTTCATTTAAAATACTAATTTTAATTTAATTTTTTTTTTCAAAATGTAATTTATCACGGTGTTTCCTAGTATCGGATAAGAAGATCCGACCATTCGAATATCGTTGGCTCTGATACCAAGTGTAAAGGGCGGTCCTTTTCCAAATATAGGTTTAATATAATATATAGTAAGTAATGCTAAGCGGAAGTCTATCGAACCGTGATTATTGCGAAAAAGAAATAAAACAAAACAGAATTTTCAAAGAAACAAAGAAAACTTAAATCATTAAAATATAATTTTACGTATTACATCTTTCTTTAATACATAATTATTGTTTTTACATACCCGTAGTATAAATTATATACATATTATATCCTAATCTCACATAAACAATACAATAGTTTCTTAATAACTTCATGTAAAGTTACCTGCAGCATCTGCTCCCGAAATATGGGAACAGCCGATAAAAATCGGTCAGCTTTAAAAAAAACCGAGTATAAAAACTTACCGCAATTATACAAGTATAGAGAATATATGCATTGCAATAAGTAATATGCAAAAATAAGTGCATCACAATAAATAATATGCAAGATATCTTATGTATTGTAGGGAATTCATTTTTATATTAGATTCATTTATATATATTAAACTTCTGGTCCTTCTGCTTGAGTACCAGGGCGTGATTTACTAACACTTCTGCTTGAGTGTTAGGGCGTGGAATCCGATTACTTATTTAATGAATGCAACACATATGAACTTTGTTTGATATATGTAAGGGCCTGTTAGGGTGAGGTAAACCAAAACCCCTAACTTAGTGGGAGTCGTCACTCCTCCAGTACAATGATGCTCGAGCCACAGATCAGGTTAAACAACCCTACTGTGTTCGCCGTATTTTACGTGCCGGAAAACACGTCCCACGTTTTTTACATGCCGGAAGCATGGTTCGGCATTTCCTTACTATCAAGCCTTTTTATTATCATGTTACTGTTTTCATATAAATGCAACATTATAATAACATATAATAGAAATTTATTTATAACAACTTACATATAAATAATCATTTATTATTAAACTGAAATGGGTATTTAGTATTTATTTGTAGATAAATTTTCAATTAAGCTTAATTAATTTCTTAATAGCTTATTTTTTTAGATTTAGTACATGAATAATTAATTTTCTTAAGATCAAAATCTACACGAAATATTTTAAAATAAATAACTCATTATTAAATGAGTTTGTGTAAATTCTTACTCACCAAAATAGAATAATTTTAATTATTATTTTCATTTTTTTCTTTTCGACTATTATAACAATTTAGATTATTAATTTATTTCTTTAAAATTTAAATATCACAAAATTTCACATAATTAAATTAAATGAAAATAACATACAGTAATACCAAAATAAATTATTTTTTTCCAGAAATATTTATTTTTAACCTAATTTATGAATTTTCTTTTTTTATGCGTTTTTTTAGCAAAAATT
>NC_080058.1:21699160-21796810 GCF_026212465.1 Amaranthus tricolor
GCACAATGAAAAAAGTGCATGGACAAATGGGATCTACATCCAGAGCCACATTTCCAAAATGGATAGCAATAAAGGTACAGAAATTCGATTTTATGCTTTTTAAGCGTTTTAGACATTTTTGCGCATAAAGTAGCTCAAAATTGGTTTGTTTTGCACGAATCTTGGCACACAACACTATTTGGTATATATTATTGTGTTGAAGTGGTTAGAATTGAAAATCATTGTCATATGCTAGAAATTACGTGTTAAGTTGCGATTTTTAGGGTTTAAAAGAGTTTTTGGCACGTTTGCGCATAAAGTAGCTCAAACTTGGTTTGTTTTGCACGAAACTTGGCACACAAAAATACTTGGTATATATTATTGTGTTGAAGTGGTTAGAATTGAAAATCATTGTCATATGCTACAAATTACGTGTGAAGTTGCGATTTTAAGGGTTTTTAAGCGTTTTTGGCACTTTTGCGCATAAAGTAGCTCAAACTTGGTTTGTTTTGCACGAAACTTGGCACACAACACTATTTAGTATATATTATTGTGTTGAAGTGGATAGAATTGAAAATCATTGTCATATGCTAGAAATTACGTGTTAAGTTGCGATTTTAAGGGTTTTTAACCGTTTTTGGCACGTTTGCGCATAAAATAGCTCAAACTTGGTTTTTTTGCACGAAACTTTGCAAACAACACTATTTGGTATATATTATTGTGTTGAAGTGGTTAGAATTGAAAATCATAATCATATGCTAGAAATTACGTGTTAAGTTGCGATTTTAAGGGTCTTTACCGTTTTGGCACTTTCGTGCGTGAATTTGAGAAATGAAACTGAATTAATCATTGTTGGATACATTTGCACGAGGCTAGAGTCTTATTTATAGATTTCTATACTGTAACGGCTAAAAACAACCACGTGGAAAGCATTTGCACACTTAAAAACATAACAGACAACTAAAATACTCTACAATGCCTTCAAACTAAAACTGGCGACAGGGTGACCCTGGGCTCACTTTTTTAATGACTTCCCATGCTTGGAAATGGACACTTAGAGTCTTGATGGAAAGATCCTTGTATGAAGATTCCATTTCTACTGTAGCTCAGGTCCTTGGTGCACAGGTTTGGTCTCCGCGTGTCGTGCAAGGTGCGCCTGGTCGCAAGTTGTGCTGCTGTGCTCACTAGTGGAAAAAACCTCATTTGCTGCGGTTTTTTTTGTGATTATTTGCTGCGGTTTTGGCCCCCAGCAATAGTGATAGCAGCAAATGTCCTACTTTAAATGCTGCGGTTCAAAACCGCAGCAAATAAGGGCATTATTTGCTGCGGTCATGGGCAAAAACCGCAGCAAATAAGGAGCGTTATTTGCTGCGGTCAGGGGCAAAAACCGCAGCAAATAAGTAGGGTTATTTGCTGCGGTCAGGGGCAAAAACCGCAGCAAATAAGGAGTTATTTGCTGCGGTCAGGGGCAAAACCGCAACAAATAACTCTCTTTTTTTTTTCTTTTTTCGTTTTATCCTTATAATAATGCAATAATAATACAATGTAATAACAGTGATTAATCCAATGATAATCATAGATAATCAACATTAATCTCTTTGTAATAATAAACTCTCGCTCGTATATATAATATAATATTATGTACGTACATATATATATATATATATATATATATATATATATATATATATATATATATATATATATATATATATATATATATATATATATATATATATATATATATATATATATATATATATATATATATATATATATATATATACATTAAAGTATAAAAAATAATCTATACTAATTACAATTTATCAAGAACAAATATTAGCAAGATACGCGGCAATCTTGTCTTTTAATTCGCGCAACTCTTCACTTCTCAAAGGGCGTGTTTCCCTCGGAATGTCGTTTAAAAATTATATATAATTTTAAAATAAAAGATTAATATAGAAATAAACATTAGATTTTACCAATAATATATTTAATTAAGAACGTAACAAATACTTACGGCATCTATATTTTCGACTCCAAAGTCCTTCACGCAATTTATAATATCGTCCATATACTTCAGCGCGTAGTAGCCGCAGTCAACGGAAGAAGAAGGTTGTTGAAAGCACTAAGAGAAAATAGATGTTAGTGTCAAAAACGGTTAAAAACGCATAAAATCGCAACTTAACACGTAAATTCTAGAATATGACTATGATTTTCAATTCTAACAACTTCTTCACAATAATATATACCAAATAGTGTTGTGTGCCAAGTTTCGTGCAAAACAAACAAAGTGCTACTTTACGCGCGAAATTGAAAAAAACGCTAAAAGCCCCTTAAAATCGCAACTTAACACCTAATTTCTAGCATATGACTATTTATTTTCAATTCTAACCATTTCAACACAATAATATATGCCGAATAGTGTTGTGTGCCAAGTTTCGTGCATAACAAACCATGTTTGACATACTTTACGCGCGAAATTGACAAAAATGCTTAAAAACCCTTAAAATCGCAACTTAACTTCTAATTTCTAGCATATGACTATTATTATCAATTCTAACCATTTCAACACAATAATATATGACAAATAGTGTTGTGTGCCAAGTTTCGTGCATAACAAACCATGTTTGACCTACTTTACGGGCGAAATTGACACAGCAACAAACTAGTGACCAGACCTTCTATCAACATATTCATAAATAAAATGAAGAAATTACTTAAAAACTAGGGCAGCAAATTATTTTAATAAAGGTAAAATAAGATTCTGCTTCATGAAAGAACCAGAAACATGTAACTATATAAGCAAAGATTTATGAAGATTGGGTAATGTTTCTTATAAATACAGTTCTCAGATTGTTTCTTCATTGACGCACAAGACCTTCTATCAACATATTCATCCTATTTTTAGGCCAATGGGGTAGAGTTTTATGATATCACATAAGAGAATTGCATTTGAGATGCTCCACCACAGGTTTTCTGATACGTTGTCTACCAGGAAATTAAGATCAAGACACACTAGGTTTCTTTCTAGAACAATTTAACATTTCAACCAAAAAGGACAAGAGAAAAAAACTTACGAAAAAGTCTACAGAAAGATAATTCATCTATCACATCCTAAAATCAAACATAATAAGAGATAATAGATGGACTAAAAGAACAGTTTTCACATTGCATATCTTGTACAAAGAAATCGAAATCATAAGTGAATAAATATGCAAATGCAAATAAATTTAAAAAAACATTTGTTGCTTCTAATAATATAAGCAGCGGTCCAACCTTGAGGATGCCACAACAAAATCTCTACAATTGAAGTTCTTGTTGAACAGGAATTTTATCCCCCAACACATCATCATTGGTCATTGTTTATATTGTTGAACAGAAGCAACAAGAACAGAAGCAAATGCGACCAGCAACAAGAACAGAAGCTACAATGAGATATTTCAATGCTTATTGAAATTAAAAAGAAAAATAATACCTTAATTCGTGATTTTTGAAGATGAACAAGCAAATGCCTTTGGTTTCAAACGGTTTTGAAGAATGCACAGATTAGAACAAGCAAATGCACAAAACAAGCAAACGTTTGTGAACACAGTAGAACAACCAAACGTTTGATTTCTGGGTATGTGAATGAAAATGAAGATGAACACGTACAGTAGAACAAGCAAACATTTGATTTCTGGGTTTGTGAATGAAAATGAAGATGAACACGTACAGTAGAACAAGCAAACGTTTGATTTCTAGGTTTTTGAATGAAAATGAAGATGAACACGTACAGTAGAACAAGCAAACGTTTGATTTCTAGGTTTGTGAATGAAAATGAAGATGAACACAGTAGAACAAGCAAATGCACGAACGGTTTTTCAATGGGTTCGTTTGAGAGAACAAAGCAGCAGTTTAATCGTTTTGTGAAGGGTTTTGTGAAGGGTTTTGTGAAAAAAGAAACTGATGGCGGGTTTTCAATTAAAATTCCAACGGTCATTTGCTGCGGTTCAAAGGACACCGGAGCAATTAAGAAATTTTGAAGGTTCATTTGCTGCGGTTCAAGCAAAACCGGAGCAATTAAGAAAATTATGAAGAGCTATTTGCTGCGGTTTTGCTTTAACCGCATTAATTAATGTGTTTTTGAATGATATTTGCTGCGGTCAATTGGTTAACCGCAGCAATTAAAGTTTTTTTTTCCTAATACATTTTCCTATTTAAGCTGCGAATATAAAAAAAACCGCAGCAAATGATGAGCAGAAAATACACTTTTTTCCACTAGTGGCTGTTCTGATTAGGATCAGCAACTGGGTTCCCTTGTGCCTGTGTTCTAGGCGATTGTATGCACTACGAGCATGGCTCTTGTACCTTTATTGCTAGGCCTATGTATAGAGATGACGTCCCCATGATTGGTTAGGCCCAGATCTCCATGGTCAAGGCTTGGCTAATGCTGTAAGGTGGGCTGGTCAGCGGGCTAGGCTGTTGCTGCTGCTGTTGTGTTCTGTTCCTCTGCAGCTGCTGTCTTCTGTTCTTCTTTATTACACAAGTGCGGCTCTCCTTATATAGAGCTCTCAACTAACATAACGGCTATATTAGCACACGCCTAATTAAAACGCACATGCTATTACATAGGCACTTAAAACAGAAACAGAAAATCATAGTAGCCATTTTATGCGTTTTTAAGCGTTTTTGGCACTTTTGCGCATAAAGTAGCTCAAACTTGCTTTGTTTTGCACGAAACTTGGCACACAAAACTACTTGGTATATATTATTCTGTTGAAGTGGTTAGAATTGAAAATCATTGTCATATGCTAGAAATAACGTGTGAAGTTGCGATTTTTAAGGGTTTTAAGCGTTTTTGGCACTTTTGCGCATAAAGTAGCTCAAGCTTGGTTTGTTTTGCACGAAACTTGGCACACAACACTATTTGGTATATATTATTGTGTTGAAGTGGTTAGAATCGAAAATCATTGTCATATGGTAGAAATTAGGTGTTATGTTGCGATTTTAAGGGTTTTTAACTGTTTTTGGCACTTTTGCGCATAAAGTAGCTCAAACTTGGTATGTTTTGCACGAAACTTGGAACACAACACTATTTGGTATATATTATTGTGTTGAAGTGGT
Organism: Amaranthus tricolor; assembly: GCF_026212465.1. Classification (NCBI taxonomy): domain Eukaryota; kingdom Viridiplantae; phylum Streptophyta; class Magnoliopsida; order Caryophyllales; family Amaranthaceae; genus Amaranthus; species Amaranthus tricolor. Next base: position 21,704,246 of record NC_080058.1, read on the forward strand.
TAGAATTGAAAATTATTGTCGTATGCTAGAAATTACGTGTTAAGTTGCGATTTTATACGTTTTTAAGCATTTTTGGCACTTTTGCGCATAAAGTAGCTCAAACTTGGATTTATTTGCACGAAACTTGGCATACAACATTTTTTGGTATATATTATTGTGTTGAAGTGGTTAGAATTGAAAATCATTGTCATACGGTAGAAATTAGGCGTTAAGTTGCGATTTTATGCGTTTTTAAGCGTGTTTTGTACTTTTGCGCATAAAGTAGCTCAAACTTGGTTTGTTTTGCGCGAAACTTGTCACAAAACACTCTTTGGTCTATATTATTGCGTTGAAGTGGTTAGAAATGAAAAGCATACTCGTATGCTAGAAATTACGTATTAAGTTGCGATTTTATGCATTTTTATGCTTCTTTGGCACTAACATCTATTTTCTCTTAGTGCTTTCGACAACCTTCTAATTCCGTTGATTGCGGCTACTACACTCTCAAATACATGGACGATATCTTAAAGTCCGTGAAGGAGGTTGGAGTCGAAAACATAGATGTCGTAAGTATTTGTTACGTTCTTAAATTATTATTATTGGTAAAATCTAATGTTTATTAATCTTTTAATTTTATATTATATTATAGGTTTTATACGACATTTCGAGGGAATCACGCCCTCTGAGATGTGGAGAGATGCGCGAATTAAAAGACAAGATTCCCGCGTATATTGCAAATTTTTGTCCTTGATAAATTGTAATTAGTATAGAATTTTTAGGACTTTAATGTATATTATTGTATATATATGTACGTACATATCATATTATATTATCGAGAGTTTTTTATTACAAAGAGATTATTGGTGATTATTTGTGATTATTATTGATTATTATTGGATTAATCATTGTTATTACATTCTACATTATTATTGGATTATTATTAGTATAAAACAAAAAAAGAAAAAAAAATAGCTATTTGCTGCGATCAGCCCCTAAAACCGCAACAAATAAGTGCCATTATTTGCTGCGGTTTTGGGGGCTGACTGCAGCAAATAAAGCCCTTTTTTGCTGCGGTTTTTAACTGCAGCTTTTAAAATAGATCATTTACTGCTATCACTATTGCTTGGGGCCAAAACCGCATCAAATAATGCCCAAAAAACCGCAGCAAATGAGGTTTTTTCCACTAGTGTTTTTTGACATAAAACATATATACTATTGTGCTGAAATGGTTAGAATCGAAAAATATAGTCATATGCTAAAAATTACGTGTTAAGCTGCGTTTTTTTGGTTTTTTAAGCGTTTTGGGCACTTTCTCACAAAAAGTGGTTGAAACTTGGTTTATTTGCCGGGAAACTTGGCAAACAAAACTATTTTCTATTTGTTATTGTGTTGAAACGGTCAAAATCATAAAAAATAGTCATATGCTTGAAATTACTTGCTAAGTTGCGTTTTTGAACCTTCTCGTAAAAAGTGGTTGAAACTTGGTTTGTTTGCCACAAAAATTGGCACACGAAGCTATTTGGTATATTTTATTGTGATGAAATGGTTAGAATTAAAAAAAAAGTTATATGCTTTAAATTAAGTGCTAAGATGCAATTTTTAGGTTTTCTTAAGCGTTTTGGCGCTTTCTCGCAAATCGTGGTTGGAACTTGGTTAATCTGAAACGAAACTTGACACACAACACTATTTGGTATATATTATTGTGTTGAAATGGTTGGAATCAAAACCAATACTCATATGTTTGAAATTACGTGCTATGTTGTCTTATTCAGGTTAATTTAAGCATTTTTGAACTTTCTCGTAAAAAGTGGGTGAAAATTGGTTTGTTTGACACGAAAATTGCCAAAAGAAGCGATTTGGGATATTTTATTGCGTTGAAATGGTTAAAATTGAAAAAAAATTGTCATATGCTTGAATTTACCTGCAAAGTTGCGTTTTTTTGGTTTTTTTAAGCGTTTTGGGCACTTTTTCGCAAAAAGTGGTTGAAATTTGGTTTGTTTGCCACGAAACATGACACACAAAACGATTTGGTATATGTTATTGTGTTGAAATGGTTAGAATCAAAAACAATAGTCATATGCTTGAAATTACGAGTTAAGTTGCGTTTTTTAGGTTTTTTTCGGCGTTTTTGGTACCTTCTTGAAAAAACAAGTTGAAACTTGGTTTGTTTGCTACGAAACATGGCACACAACTCTATTTTTTATATTTTACTGTGTTGAAATGGTTAGAATAAAAAATAATAGTCATATGCTTGAAATTACGTGCTAAGTGGTGTTTTCGAAGTTTTTTTTAAGCGTTTTTGGCACTTTCTCTCATAAAGTGGTTCAAACTTGGTTTGTTTGCCACGACACTTGGCACACAACAATATTTGGTATATATTTTTGGGTTGAAATGGTTATTATCGAAAAAAATAGTCATATGCTGGAAATTACATGCTAAGTAGCGTTTTTTAAGTTTTCTTAAACGTTTTGGGCACTTTCTCGCAAAAAGAAGTTCAAACTTGGTTTGTTTGCCAGGAAACATGGCACGCAATACTATTTGGTATATGTTATTGAGGTGAAATGGTTAGAATCGAAAACAATAGTCATATGCTTGAAATTCCGTGCTAAGTTACGTTTTATAGGTTTTTAAAGCATTTTTGAACTTTCTTGTAACAAGTGGTTGAAACATTATTTTTTTTCCACGAAAATTGGCACATGAAGCTATTTGATATATTTTATTGTTTTAAAATGGTTAGAATCGAAAAAATAGTCATCTTCTTGAAATTACATTCTATATTGCCTTTTTTAGGTTTTTTTAAGCGTTTTGGGCACTTTCTTGCAAAAAATGGTTGGAGCTAGGTTTTGTTTGCAAAAAATGCTAATTTATGTTTTTAAGATTTTTTAAGCGTTTTTGGCACTTTCTCGCATAAAGTTGTTCAAACTAGGTTTGTTTGCCACGAAATATGGCACACAACAAAATTTTGGTATATGGTATTGTGTAGAAACGGTTAGAATCAAAAACAATAGTCATATGCTTGAAATTACGTGATAAGTTGCGTTTTTGAAGTTTTTTAAGCGTTTTTGGCATTTTCTCGTAAAAAGTGGTTGAAACTTGGTTTTATTGTATCAGCGCACAACACTATTTAGTATTATTGTATTGAAATGGTTAGAATTGAAAAAATTAGTCATACGCTTGAAATTTACTTGAAATTAGTTAAAAAGAACTAATCATTCGTTATTTAGGTTTTTTAAGCGTTTTTTGCACTTTCTCTCAAAAATGGGTTCAAACTTGGTTTGTTTCCGAAGAAACGTGGCACACAAAGCTATTTTTTATATTTTATCGTGTTGAAATTGTTAGAATCGAAAACAATAGTCATATGCTTGAAATTCCGTGCTAAGTTGCGTTTTTGAGGTTTTTTTAAGCGTTTTGGGCACTTTCTCGCATAAAGCGGTTCAAAATTAGTTTGTTTGCCACGAAACATGGCACACAACACTATTTGGTATATGTTATTGTGTTAAAATGGTTAGAATCAAGTACAATAGTCATATACTTGAAATTATGTGCTAAGTTGCGTTTTTGAGGTTTTTTTAAGCGTTTTGGGCACTTTCTCGCAAAACGTGGTTAAAACTTGGTTTTTTTTTGCCAAGAATCGTGGCACACAACACTATTTTGTATATGTTAATTTGGTGAAATGGTTGGAATCGAAAACAATAGTCATAGGATTGAAATTAAGTGCTAATTTGTGTTTTTGAGGTTTTCCAAGCGTTTTTGGCGCTTTCTCGCATAAAGTGATTCAAACTTTGTTTTTTTGCCACGAAACATCTCACACAACGCTATTTGGTATATTTTATTGTGTAGAAACGATTAGAATCAAATACAGTAGTTATATGCTTAAAATTACGTGCTAAGTTGCGTTTTTGAAGTTTTTGAAGCGTTTTTGGAACTTTCTCGCATAAAGTGGTTGAAACTTTGTTTATTTGCCACGAAATTTGGCACACAACACTATTTGGTATATGTTATTGTGTTGAAAATGTTAGAATCGAAAATAATAGTCGTATGATTGAAATTATACGCTAAGTTGCGTTTTTTAGGTTTTTTTAATCAGTTTTGGCACTTTCTCACAAAAAGTGGTTGAAACTTTGTTTGTTTGCCACAAAACTTAGCACAAAGCAATAATTGGTATATTTTATTGTGTTCAAATGGTTAGAATCGAAAACAATAGTCATATGCTTGAAATTACGTGCTAAGTTGCTTTTTTGACGTTATTTGAAGTCTTTTTGACACTTTCTTGCAAAAAGTGGTCGTTTGTTTGCAACAAATCTTGGGACAGCATACTATTTGGTATATCTTACTGTGTTGAAATGGTTAGAATTGAAAGCAATAGTCATATGATCAAATTTACATGCTAATTTGTGTTTTTGAGGTTTTTTTAAGCGTTTTTGGTACTTTTTTGCAAAAAGTGGTTGAAAGTTGGTTTGTGCGCAACGAAACTTGGCACACAACACTATTTGGTATATCTTATTGTGTTGAAATGGGTATAATCGAAAACAATAGTCATATGCTAGAAATTGCGTGCTAAGTTCCGTTTTTGAGTTTTTTTAAGCGTTTTAGGCACCTTCTCGCATAAAGTGGTTCAAATTTGTTTTGTTTGCCACGAAACCTGGCACACAACACTATTTGGTATATGATATTGTGTTAAAACGATTAGAATCAAAAACAATAGTCATATGCTTGAAATTACGTGCTAGTTGCGTTTTTGAGGTTTTTAAGCGTTTTTGGCACTTTCTCGCAAAAAGTGGTTGAAAATTGGTTTGTTTCCCACGAAACTGGGCACACAACACTATTTGGTTTATGTTATTGTGTTGAAATGGTTAGAATTGAAAACAATAGTCATATGCTTGAAATTACGTGCTATGTTGCATTTTTATGTTTTTTTAAGCGTTATTGGCACTATCTCGCAAAAAGTGGTGTAAACTTGGTTTGTTTGCCACGAAAATTGGCACACGAAGCTATTTGGTACATTTTATTGTGTTAATATGGATAGAATCGAAAAAATAATAATATGCTTGGAATTACGTACTATGTTGCGTTTTTTAGTTTTTTTAAGAGTTTTGTGCACTTTATCGCAAAAAGTGGTTCAAAAGTAGATTTGTTATTCATGAAACTTCGCACGCAACACTATTTATTATATGTTATTGTGTCGAAATGGTTAGAATGGAAAAAAATAGTCATATGCTTGAAATTACGTGGTAAGTTGCGCTTTTTTTTGTTTTTTTAATCGTTTTTGGAACTTTCTCGCATAAATTGGTTCAAACTAGGTTTGTTTGCAAAGAAACTTGGCACACAACACTATTTGGTATTTTTTATTGTGTTGAATTGGGTAGAATCGAAAACAATACTCATATGTTTGAAATTACGTGCGAAGTTTTCTTTTTGAGGTTTTTTTAAGCGTTCTTGGCAGTTTCTTGCAAAAAGTGGTTGAAACTTCGTTTGTTTGCAACAAAACTTGGCACACAACACAATTTGGTATATCTTACTATGTTGAAATGGTTAAAATCAAAAATAATACTCATATGCTTGAAATTACGTGCTAAATTGTGGTTTTGAGATTTTTTTAAAATATTTTTGACATTTTATCGCATAAAGTGATTCAAATTTTGTTTGTTTGCCACGAAACTTGGCACACAACACTATTTGGTATATGATATTGTGTTAAAACAGTTAGAAAAAAAACCATAGTCATATGCTTGAAATTATGTGCGAAGTTATGTTTTTTAGGTTTTTTAAGCGTTTTGGCCACTTTCTTGCAAAAAGTGGTTAAAACTTGGTTTGTTTGTCAGGAAGCATGGCACACAAAACTGTTTAGTATTTGTTATTGTGTTGAAATAGTTGGAATCATACACAATAGTCATATGCTTGAAATCACGTGCTAAGTTGCGTTTTAAAGGTTTTTTTAAGCGTTTTTGGCTCTTTCTCGCATAAAGTAGTTAAAATTTGGTTTGTTTACCACGAAACCTGGCACACAACACTATTTGGTATATGTTATTGTGTTGAAATAATTAGAATAAAGTACAATAGTCATATGCTTGAAATTATGAGCTAAGTTTGCGTTTTTGAGGTTTTTTTAAGCGATTTGGGCACTTGGTTTGTTTGCCAGGAAACGTGGCTTACAACACTATTTGCTATATGTTATTGTGGTGAGATGGTTGGAATCGAAAACAATAGTCATATGATTGAAATTACGTCCTAATTTATGTTGTTGAGGATTTTAAAGCATTTTTGGAACTTTCTCGCATAAAGTGCTTCAAACTTGGTTTCTTTGCCATGAAACATGGCACACAACACTGTTTTGTATATGTTATTGTGTAGAAACGATTAGAATCAAAAACAATAGTTATATGCTTAAAATTACGTGCTAAGTTGTGTTTTTGATGTTTTTGAAGCGTTTTTGGCACTTACACGTAAAAAGTATTTGAAACTTGGTTTGTTTGCCATAAAACTTGGCACACAACACTATTTGGTATTTTTTATTGTATTGAAATGGTTAGAATCAAAAGCAATTGTCATATGCTTGAAATTACATGCTAAGTTGCGTTTTTTTAGGTTTTTTTAGGTTTTTTGGCACCTTCTCGCAAAAAGTGGTTGAAACATTGTTTGTTTGCCACGAAACTTGGCACACAACAATAATCTGTATATGTTATTGTGTTTAAATGGTTAGAAACGAAAATAATAGTCATATGCTTGAAATTACGTGCTAATTTGTGTTTTTGAGGTTTTTTTAAGTGTTTTTGGCGCTTTCTCGCATAAAGTAGTTCAAACGTTGTTTCTTTGCCACCATACTTGGCACACAACACTATTTGGTATATATTATATGGTTTAAATGGTTAGAATCAAAAAATATAGTTATATGCTTGAATTTACGTGTTAAGTTTTTTTTTAAAGCGTTTTGGGCACTTTCTCGCAATAAGTGGTTAAAACATGGTTTGTTTTCCAGGAAACATGGCACACCACACTATTTGGTATTTGTTATTGTGTTGAAATGATTACAATCAAAAACAATAGTCATATGCTTGAAATTATGCGTTAAGTTGCGTTTTTGAGGTTTTTTTAAGCGTTTTAGGCACTTTCTCGCAAAAAGTGGTTGAAACTTTGTTTGTTTGCCGCGAAGCTTGGCACACAACACTATTTGGTATATGTTATTGTTTTAAAATGGTTAGAATCAAAATCAATAGTAAAATGCTTGAAATTACGTTCTAAGTTGTGTTTTTGAGGTTTTTTATGCGTTTTGGCACTTTCTTGAAAAGTGGTTAAAACTTGGTTTGTTTGCAACGAAACTTGGCACATAACACTATTTGGTATATGTTATGGTGTTGAAATGGTTCGAATCGAAAACAATAGTCATATGTTTTAAATTACGTGCTAAGTTGCGTTTTTGAGGTTTTGTACGAATTTTTTAAACTTTCTCGTTAAAAGTGGTAGAAACTTGGTTTGTTTGCCACGAAAATTGACACACGAAGCTATTCGCTTTATTTTATTGTGTTGAAATGGTTAGATATGGAAAAAATAGTCATATTCTTCAGATTACGTCCTAAATTGCGTTTTAAAGGTTTTTTTTAAGCGTTTTGGGCACCTCCTCGAAAAAAGTCGTACAAACTAAGTTTGTTTGCAAAGAAACTCGGCACACAGCAGTATTTGCTAGATGCTATTGCATTGAAATGGTTAGAATCGAAAAGAATAGTCATATGCTTGAAATTACGTGCTAAGTTGCGTTTTTGAGGTTTTTTTAAGCGTTGTTGGTACTTTCTTGAAAAAAGTGGTTGAAACTTGGATTGTTCGAACCGAAACTTGGCACACAACACTTTTTGGTATATGTTATTGTGTTGAAATGGTTAGAATCAAAAACAAATACTATTTGGTATATGTTATTGTGTTGAATTGGTTAGACTTGTAAACAATAGTCATATGCTTGAAATTACGTGCTAAGTTGCGTTTTTTAGGTTTTTCTAAGCGTTTTGGGCACTTGCTCGACAAAAGCGGTTGAAACTTTCTTTGTTTGCAACGAAACTTGGCACACAATACTAATTGGTATATGTTATTGTTTTGAAATCGTTGGAATCGAAATCAACTGTCAAATGCTTGAAATTACGTGCTAAGTTGCCTTTTTTAAGGTTTTTTAAAGCGTTTTCAGCACATTCTTGCAAAAAGTAGTTGAAACTTGGTTTGTTTGCAACGAAACTTTGCACACTACACTATTTGCTATATAGTATTGGGTTGAAAAGGTTAGAATAAAAAGCAATAGTCATATGCTTGAAATTACGTACTAAGTTGTGTTTTTGAAAATTTTTTTAAACGTTTTTGGCACTTTCTAGCATAAAGTGGTTCAAAAATGGTTTGTTTACCACGAACCTTTGCACACAACACTATTTGGTATAAATTATTGTTTTAAAATAGTTAGAATTAAAAATAATAGTCATAGACTTGAAATTAGATGCTAACTTGCGTTTTTTAGATTTTTTTCTGCATTTTGGGCACTTTCTCGCAAAAATTGGTTGAAACTTGGTTTGTTTCCCAGAAAACTTGGAACACAACACTATTTGGTATATGTTATTGTGTTGAAATGGTTAGAATTGTAAAAAATTGTGATATGCTTGAACTTACGTGCTAAGTTGCATTTTTTAGGTTATTCTATGCGTTTTGGGCACTTTCTCGACAAAAGCGGTTGAAAATTTCTTTGTTTGCAACGAAACATGGCACACAACACTAATTGGTATATGTTATTGTGTTGAAATCGTTAGAATCGTAATCAACAGTCAAATGCTTGAAATTCTTGCTAAGTTGCGTTTGTGAGGTTTTTAAAAGCGTTTTCGGCACATTCTTGCAAAAAGTAGTTGAAACTTGGTTTGTTTGCAACGAAACTTGGCACACTACACTATTTGATATATTGTATTGTGTTGAAATGGTTAGAATCAAAAACAATAGTCATATGCTTGAAATTACGTGCTAAGTTGTGTTTTTTAAATTTTTTTAAACATGGTTTGTTTGCCACAAAACTTGGTATACAACACTATTTTGTATAAAATATTGTTTTGACATAGTTAGAATTAAAAACAATAGTCATATGCTTAAAATTAGATGCTAAGTTGCGTTTTTTAGATTTTTTTCTGCGGTTTGGGCACTTTCTCGCAAAAATTGTTTGAAACTTTGTTTATTTGCCAAGAAACATGGAACACAACACTATTTGGTATAAGATATTGTGTTCAAATGGTTAGAATTGTAAACAATAGTGATATGCTTGAAATTACGTGCTAAGTTGCATTTTTGAGGTTTTTTTAAGCGTTTTTTTCAGTGTTAGCGTACTTTCTCGCAAAAAGTGGTTGAAACTTTGTTTATTTGCCACGAAACTTGGCACAGAACGCTATTTGGTATAAATTATTGTTTTGAAATAGTTAGAATTAAAAACAATAGTCATAAGCTATAAATTAGGTGCTAAGTTGCAATTTTTAGATTTTTTTCGGTGTTTTAGGCATTTTCTCGCAAAAAGTGGTTGAAACTTGGTTTGTTTGCCAGGAAACATGGAACACAACACTATTTGGTATATGTTATTGTGTTGAAATGATTAGAAATGTAAACAATAGTCATATGCTTAAAATTACGTGCTAAGTTGCGTTTTTTAGGTTTTTCTAAGCGTTTTGGGCACTTGCTCGAAAAAAGCGGTTGAAACTTTCTTTGTTTGCAACGAAACTTGGCAATCAATACTAATTGGTATATGTTATTGTGTTGAAATCGTTAGCATCAAAATCAACTGTCAAGTGCTTGAAATTACGTGCTAAGTTGCGTTTTTGAGGTTTTTTAAAGCGTTTTCGACACATTCTTGCAAAAACTAGTTGAAACTTGTTTGTTTGCAACGAAACTTGGAACACTACACTATTTGCTATATTGTATTGGGTTTAAATGGTTAGAATAAAAAACAATAGTCATATGCTTGAAATTACGTGCTAAGTTATGTTTTGAAAATTTTTTTAAAACGGTTTTGGCACTTTCTAGCATAAAGTGGTTCAAACATGGTTTGTTTGCCATGAACCTTGGCACACAACACTATTTTGTATAAATTATTGTTTTGAAATAGAAGGAATTAAAAACAATAGTCATAGGCTTGAAATTACATGCTAAGTTGCGTTTTTGAGGTTTTTTTAAAGCGTTTTCGGCACATTCTTGCGAAAAGTAGTTGAAACTTGATTTGTTTGCAACGAAACTTGTCACACTACACTATTTGCTATATTGTATTGAGTTGAAATGGTTAGAATAAAAAACAATAGTCATATACTTGAAAATACGTGCTAAGTTGTGTTTTTGAAATCTTTTTTAAACGTTTTTGGCACTTTCTAGCATAAAGTGGTTCAAACATGGTTTGTTTGCCTCGAAACTTTGCACACAAAATTATTAAGTATAAATTATTGTTTTGAAATAGTTAGAATTAACAACAATAGTAATAGGCTTGAAATTAGATTCTAAGTTGCGTTTTTTAGATTGTTTTCTGCATTTTGGCCACTTTCTCGCAAAAATTGGTTGAAACATGGTTTGTTTGCCAGGCAACGTGGAATACAACACTATTTTGTATATGTTATTGTGTTGAAATGGTTAGAATTGTAAACAATAGTCATATGCTTGAAATTCCGTGCTAAGTTGCGTTTTTGAGGTTTTTTTAAGCGTTTTGGGCACTTTCTCGCAAAACGTGGTTAAAACTTGGTTTTTTTTGCCAAGAAACGTGGCACACAACACTATTTTGTATATGTTATTGTGGTGAAATGGTTAGAATCGAAAACAATAGTCATGTAACCGCCTTGAATAATGAAGGTAAAACCTAATTGGAATTTAGTATTAATCAAGCGGAAGCTTACTTTTGCCAACACAATTAAGGGGTTACTTAAAGGTCAAACCAATATTCAAATATAATACTTGAACCAAACCAAAGCATTATAACGGAAGTCTTAACTGTCCAAAATATAGAAAAATTACAACCAAATCGAAATAAGTCAAAAGTTCAAATTACATCCTTAAAATAGTCTAAATCTAAACTAATAGTCTCTCAAATAAAATAAAGAGATCTAAACAAAAGGGGAGTCATACTCCAACTCGGGTTCAACTTCCGCTTGCATATCCAATCTCCGTCGAGGTGCCATAGGGGTTTACTCTAAAACAAAACCATTGGAAAAACATACAAAGCATAGTATCAGCAAAAAGGCTGAGTATAAACACACTGTTGTCCGTCAATAAAGTTCATTTTTTTTTTATTTGAGTAAGTTCATTTTGAAATATGCTTTTCCATTTGATAAATCATATTATGATTCAAATGAAGTTCAATGGCTCTATAGTAATTACAGATTCTCATTTTTCATCATAAATCATAAGATCTCAATAGCTCCAAATCAATTTCAAACTCATATCATAAGTTTACATGGGTACTCTGTGAGTCATCCTGTGACTCGTTTGGTAGTCGGTCTACCGTCCGCGACATGTCCGGCAAGTGTAACACAATGGTATTGTGAACAATACGCGCTCAGCATTGGTGAGCCGTTTAATCATGCACACAACATTTGCTGTGGCATATGTACCCGCCATTTAGGCTAAAACATTTTTTGTACATAGTATATATCTTATAATTTTAATAGCATTTGAAAGTCAAAAATATTAACTTTTTCCATATGATAAACATTTTTTTATTTGCACATAGCAAAACATACTTTATTTGCAACTTAGCAAAATCAAATCATACTATTTCCCATATGGGTAAAACATGCTTAGCATAATCATATCATTAAACATAACCTTTGTATTATATTGGGGCATCACTAGCATGTATGGAAATGCACCGTAACAAAAGTAATTAAATTTCAATACGATTTTTGTTTTTTAAGGAAACCACTAAAATGTTTCGCATCAATCCTTCTTAAAGTAAATATAACTTAAAAGGGTTTTGAAATTCATTCAAAACAACTAGAATTTATGACAAAAGATTTCATAAAACACTATTTTCTTAAATACGAGGTAGTTTTGCCGGTAGTAAAATCGATAATTGATTTACAAAATACATATTAATTCTTCAACAAGGCCAAATTAATCAAGTCATTATAATACCATATTTAAAATGAATTTAAGGTTGTCCCATCAGATTATGATTGGTTATGCGAATTTATAACGATCTTACAATTATTTTCGACAATTTGGGTATTTACCGTTATTTAAATGGTGTCTTAAATCCGTAAAATTTATAAACCATGTAATTTAAACTTAGTTTATACTATGAGGCAGTAGGTTATTAATATAATTATAAATTTTTTATATAGGTCTATTTTTACCCAAATTTAATTAACAATATTACACTTTTTAATAAATAAACATTTTCTATTAATTTGATAAATTAGTAAATAATTAATGATTTGTTTATAAAATCATACCAAGGTTCCAAAAGTTATATAACATGTTTATTAGGCCATTTGAACTTATAAAACTTATGTATGATGTTTTATTATTTTGTATAACATTTTATCGATAAATAGAATAAAATAGGTTTAAAATTATTTGAGTCCGAATAAAATATTGTAAAAAAAATTATATGATATTCCAGAAGCTATTTTAAGGAGTATAAAATTTGAAATAACCATTAAAAATCATGTGGCGTATTTTTAATAATTAATATCGTTATTTTACCGATAAACCGAATAAAATTTATTTAAGTCCATATATGGTCACGAAAATCCATATAAATTTTTGAACATGTATCTACTGTTTATATAAGTGTCTCATAAAATTTTTATGTCCAAACGACGTCATTTAGTATTTATTTTATATTTTACCGTTTTCAAACTTACCGATTATTAATAACCGAGTAAAAACTATTAAGGTTCTTAAATGTCAACGAAACCTTTCCAAACTTTTACCAATTTTACCTACTGTCCATATAAGTATGTGATAAAAATTTCAAGTCCATATGTCATTGTTTGGTTATTATTTTATATTTTACCATTTTACAATTTACCGTTAAACACTTTAACAATTATTCAAAAATCATAATAAAATTCAAAACTAAATATATTCTGGCCAAATCTTGTTGGAGACATTATAATATGTTTTTACTAATTATTTTTGATGATTAAGAGTTCATCTAATACTATGTTTTATAATAAGAGTATTTAACACCTTAAAATCCATTAAAATATCAATTTAACGAATAATCTCAACAACAAAGTATCCAAGAAATTTTTTTTTAATACATAGCTACTGAAAATTTCTTTTAAAATGAATTTCAAATATTTTCAAATTCATATAATCATTTCCATCACAATAACTTTCACAAAGTAGTGTTAAACATGCCTTTAAACATACAATAATTTATAAAATCAACATGTATGATGCCCACAATAATAATACATGTAATAAATAATTCCATACTCAAATTTATCATTTTCACATCATTTTTCAAGATTTAAGAACTTCACTTTGGGAATTTATTTTTTATTTTTTTTTTAAAAAAACAAGTTTAGACACAAACTTTCCCAACTTGTTCTTAAATCCTTTAAAAATCACCCCATGTGACATACCTCGACTCCAAGCCTATATAATTATTCCGTAAGCTCCCACGTAAGCTCCTACGCGTTCTTAGATGTGGTTCTAACTTTGGGTCCTTGCCCTTCAATTCTCAACTCCAACTCTTCAACTAAACATATTGCATTCATCCAAAAAAAATCAATAATAATTTTGGATTTCTAACATGCACTTAACTTTTCCTAGTTAGAGTTGTCAAACTAATACTTGTGATGATTTTAACATATTTGGAGTATACTTATTATGTTGAGCAACATACTTAGTTAAGTCCATAATTTTACTTGAATCCTTTAAGTAGCAAAATTTATATGTTTGTGGAAATACATCTTCTTACTTTCTACTATGGCCGAATTTTATAGATTTATAAGTGATGATTTTCTTAGTTTAGAGATAAAATACTCATTTTATAATGATCTTAGTTTATAGAAAGATTCATGTAAAAAAAATGTTTTACATGAACAAGTTTTAACAAAAACTAGTGAAATAAAGAAATGAACATAACTTATTCTATACTTGGTGGATTTCTTCAAGTTTGGTGTCTATGGAAAGCTCTTAAGATGAAGATTATTTTTATGGAAGATTTGAGTTTATAAACATAAATTTTCAGAAGTTTTAGATGAGTTTTGGAAGAAGATTTGATGAGAAAATAAGGTGTTTTAGTTATTGAAAGTTTGGAGGATTCTAGTGTTTGTTCATGGATGAACTTGGGAGCAATGTGTTGGGATTTATGGCTGAATAATAATTCAGAAAATTGAGTGCTTTTGCTTCAAATATTTGCCTCTTGCATGCTTGTAATGATGCACAAGCTTTGGGTAGAACAAAAGGGGTTTTGGGTAGTGTGATTGGCTTGAGTGTGTAAGTGAACAAGGAGCTACTAAGGGGATTTGGGACAGCTATATTAGCTGCTTTTTGGGGCTGATTTGGAGTGCTTTTTGTCCTCAATTTGGTCTATTATGGTATAAGAAAGGTTTATCTAAGATAGTTTAAAGTTTGGGTAAAAATTGTTGTACATGTAACAAGTTATGTAACTTGTACTTCATGTTTAAAAATCACTTGTATATGTGAGAAATATTTAATTTACTCCCATCATGGTTATATAATATGCTTGGGTAATAATTAAATTTTTTTTTTAACTGTGATGGTTAGTTGTTCAACTTTAAGTTTTACCTCCAAAGTTTACGTTACTTGTTACGATTCATAATCATGTTACGAATTAACAAGTTTCTTATCATCGTAGAGATTTTTCAAATTACTACCATCACTAATTAAATTATAATTAGTAACGAACAAATATATAAGAAAAAAAAAATTAGGCGCTAAAAACGACTAATGAAATCTTCTAACAATACGACTGTTTCAGTCGTCCCTTCTTACAAGAGTTTCGTCCTCGAAACTAACTCAAACTAATGGTTACAAATACATCACTCAAATAAGTAAGGGTATCTAATTAACATGTCGTCCTCTTTTTCCCAAGTAGCACTGTCGGCATCCTGTCCACTCCATAGCACTTTCACAAGTGGAATCGTGCGGCTACGGAGTTTTCTAACCTCTCGACCGAGGATCCTCAGGGGCTTCTCCTCATACTGCAAGCTTTCAACAAGTTGAATCGGCTCATACTGGAGAACATGTGATGGATCAAACACATACCGGCGCAATTGCGACACATGGAACACATTGTGAACCTTAGCTAATTGTGGGGGTAATGCTAACTCATAAGCTACCTCCCCAACTCTGCGCAAAATTTCATAGGGTCCAATGTACCGAGGATCAAGCTTCCCTTGCATTCCGAACCTCTTAATTCCCTTTGTTGGCGAGACTTTAAGGAACACCTTCTCACCGACTTGGAACTCAAGTTTCCTCCTCCTACGGTCTGCGTAAGATTTCTGTCGATCTTGGGCAGCCTTCATCCGGTCTCTAATGATTCTGACTTGTTCAGCGGTCTCTCTGATCATCTCTGGTCCAACGAGCACGCCGGGCCTCCCGGTATCCCAATAAAGTGGTGTCCTACACCTTTGGTCATACAAGGCCTCATACGGAGCCATACCAATACTACTCTGGTAACTATTGTTGTAGGAGAATTCTATCAATGGTAAGATGTCCTCCCACGAACACTGAAAATCAAGGGCACATGCCCGAAGCACATCCTCTAGGGTCTGGATGGTCCTCTCTGTCTGCCCATCTGTAGCTGGGTGAAAAGCGGTGCTGTAATTAAGGGTCGTGCCAAATGCCCTTTGTAGCTCATTCCAAAATCGAGCCACAAATTTTGGATCTCGATCTGAAACTATTGTCATCGGTATACCATGTAGTCTAAGTACTTCTTTCACATAAGCATCGGCCAATTGTTTTGCTTTCCAAGTTACTTTCGCAGGAATAAATCTGGCAGTCTTAGTGAGTCGATCAACAATCACCCAAATAGAATCATTTCCTCTTCTCGAACGGGGCAATCCAACAACAAAGTCCATACTCACTGATTCCGACTTCCACTTAGGCACGGGAAGTGGTTACAATTCCCCCGGAGTGCGCTGGTGGTCAATCTTGACTTGCTGACATACCAGACATCGAGCTATGAAATCCTCGACATCCTTCTTCATGTTCATCCACCAAAAGTATTGTTTTAAATCTGCTAGCATCTTATCCCTTCTTGGGTGGACAGAATACATAGTCGAATGTGCCTCCTTGAGTATTTTCTCTATCAATTCAGGATCTCGGGGCACGCATAACCTTCCCTCTAGATGAATACTCCCATATTTAGCAATACTGAAGTCTTTTACTGCACCCTTTTCAATACCAGTCTTCAACTCTGACAAGAAGTCATCATACTGTTGTAGCTCACGGATCTCCTCATGTAGACTCGGTGTTGTACTCATAGCATTGAGAACGCTGTCGTATGATCCCTTCTTAACCACAATCAATTCTAGCTCCTTCATCTCCACATAAATCTCGTAGGGCACTGAAATTAGTCCATTAATGACCATTCTCGGTTTTCGGCTTAAGGCATCTGCTACACGATTTGCCTTCCCGGGATGATACTCCAAAGTGAGGTCATAATCTTTCATCAATTCTAGCCACCTTCTCTGCCTCATGTTAAGCTCCTTCTGTGTAAACAGATAAGTCAAACTCTTGTAATCGGTGTAGATCTTGCAAGTAGTGCCGTAGAGATAATGCCTCCAAATTTTTAAGGCAAATATGACTCCGGCTAATTCTAAATCGTGCACTGGATAGTTCTTCTCATTTGGCCTCAATTGTCTCGATGCGTAGGCAATCACTTTCCCCTCTTGCATGAGTACACAACCCAAGCCCTCTAAAGATGCGTCACTGTATACCGTGAACTCTTTCCCATCCTCGGGCAATACAAGCACTGGAGCCGTTGTCAACCTTTTCTTCAATTCTAGGAAAGCATCTTCGCACTTTTGTGACCACACAAACTTGGTATTCTTTCGAACCAAACTGGTGATCGGTAGTGCGATCTTAGAAAACCCATCAACATATCTTCGGTAATAACCTGCCAAACACATAAAGCTTCTTACCTCAGTTACACTAGTCGGTGCTGGCCAATCAATGATAGTCCTTATCTTGTCGGGGTCCACTGTTATGCCATCTTTTGAGATTACATGACCTAGGAAGACAACTCGATCCAACCAGAATTCACTCTTGCTCAACTTCCCGTAAAAGCTTCTTTCCCTCAATCATGTTAATACCAATCTTAAGTGCTCCTCATGATCTTTCTCTGTCTTAGAGTACACTAAGATATCATCAATGAAAACCACAACAAATTTATCAAGATAGTCATGGAATGTTCGATTCATCAAGTCCATGAATGCTGCAGGGGCATTGGTTAACCCAAACGGCATCACTCTAAACTCATAGTGCCCATATCTGGTGCGAAAAGCAGTTTTAGGAATGTCTTCCTCCGCTATCCTCAACTGATGGTAACCAGATCTCAAGTCAATTTTAGAGAAAACTCCGGCTCCTTTCAACTGGTCAAATAAATCATCAATTCTAGGAAGTGGGTACTTGTTCTTGATGGTGATTTTGTTCAGCTCCCGGTAGTCAATGCATAGCCTCAAAGACCCATCTTTCTTCTTCACAAACAACACTGGAGCTCCCCATGGTGATACACTTGGTCTGATAAACCCTTTATCTTGTAACTCTTCGAGTTGGGTTTTTAGTTCAGCCAACTCAAGTGGTGCCATTCTATATGGTGCCTTTGAAATCGGGCTTGACTCTGGAACTAGGTCAATGTGAAAATCAATCTCTCTCTTTGGAGGTAACCCAGGTAGATCATCAGGGAATACATCAGAAAATTCTCGCACTATCAAGAGCTGGCTTAAGTCGACCTCCTTGTATGTTGACTCGCTCATGTGGTAGACCTGAGCTTCCCCACTTCTCTTTGGAAAGGTTGTAAGCCTCTCAATCATCTATGGCTCAATATTAGGTATGGTCCCATCACTAAAAACTACTTGATCCTCTGGATTGTTCCCAACCTTTACATTCCTCTCATAGCACTCAATCACTGCCCTGTGTTTACCTAGCCAGTCCATTCCTAGAATGATATCAAACCCTCCTAAGTCAAATATAATCAGGTCTACATGGAACTCCTTACCCTGGATCACTAATGGGCAATCAATCAACTTTGTATTACATGATACCGTTGATCCATCGGGTAAGTCAACTCTATGCATTATAGGGCATACATTAACAGAACAGTCTAAGGATCTCACAAATGACTTAGAAACATAAGACTTGTCGGCCCCAGAATCAAATAAGACACGGGCGGACTTACCAAGCAATAACAGTAATCCGGAAATGACTTTACCTTCTGTCTTAGGACTCAAAGTGCTAGGTTCCTCTGCTGTAGTAATGGCAAAGAATTTTCCTCCTCCCAGGCGCTGGTTCCCTTGGCCTCCAGAAGATGAGGCTTTATTGCCTCCTTTATATTCAAGGCGAAGCTGAGAGTTATTGTTACGCTGGTTCCCTTGATTTCCTGAGTATCGTGCTCCACCATTCTCGGGGTTTCCCCGGTTCTTGCCCCAACAATCTCGAGCCAAATGACCTGGTTTTCCACAATTCAGACACACAGCCTTACCCTCACAGTTGACTCCCTTAGAGTGCCATTTCTTGCATCTATCACACAGTTGACTTTTTAGCAGGTTGGAGTTTTGTGGGTTTTTACTGCTGTTGAAGCGGTTTTGGTTTTGATAGTTTCTGAGGTTTTGGTTTTGATTCCCCTTGAAGTTTCCCTCAGCTCTGGGCTTCTTGCTCTGACCTCCCTGGTCTCCTCCAGATCTCTTTTTCCTCACATCTTCCTCTCTCTTGCAGACCATTTCTTTCTCCACAGCATGTTCATACATAGCTTGAAAAGACTCATATTGACCCATCAATTTCTGGTAGCTGAAGTTGAAACCATTGTAGAAGCGATCCATCTTTTTCTTTTCATCAAGCACATAATCCGGGGCAAATCGAGCCAACTCCAAGAACTTGTTAGCATATTCGGTAACACTAAGAGAATGTTGCCTCAGGTAAAGAAATTCTGATTCTTTTTTTCTCTGTAGAGCTGCTGGGTAGAACCTCTCTCTTAGTTTCTTTAAGAAATCTTCCCATCTCCAACTGGTGGGTTGTGTTTCTCCACCAGCAGATGTGGAAGCAGCTGAGACACCTTTTAGAGCTCTCCACCAAAGCTCTGCAGGTCCCACTAGATAGAATGCTGCAATTTTAACCTTAAGATTTTCTGGATAATTTACCACCTCAAGAATTTTCTCGGTTTCATTGATCCAATCTTCAAGGACAACTGGATCTGTAGCACCATTGTAGGTCTTAGGCCTGTGGGTAGCAAGCCTTTTGTAAAACTTAGTCTCGTCATCCACACTAGCATGTTGGTTGGCTATGAACTGGACTAATTGAGCATTGGTCTCTTGGATGACTCTGAGTTGCTCGGTTAGGAGATTCAATTGGGCTTGAGGATCTATTCTTTCCCCAATTTTCTCTAGGTTCCTGCCAAGAGATAATAACTAATTAATAATTATGCCTTTAAGACAAATAGATATGCACTTGCATAACACACTTTCTTAACTTTATTGATTTAATGACTTAATAACTTCATCAATTTCCATCCCATTGGATCACTTGTTTAGCAGTTTCAACACTTTTAATGATGATTCCTCAACTTAATTTACCATCATGCTTAGGCAACTTAGCCACATAATTGGGTCAATCACTTGCTTACAGGAAACCTTTAAGACTTCTAGTTTACTAATGGTACTTAGTTAATATCCTGATTTAAGTTAGACTTACTACTTAAATCCTTTCTTTACCAATAATCCCTAAATTTTAAGTTCATTTCCTAAATACTTCCATGAGTTACTCAAAACTTCAACTTCTCTAAGTTAAACTCGTTCTCTAATTTTCCTGATACTTTAGACAAGCTTCCAAAGCCTTGGCTCTGATACCAACTGTAACCGCCTCGAATTATGAAGGCAAACACTAATTGGAATTTAGTATTAATCAAGCGGAAGCTTACTTTTGCCAACACAATTAAGGGGTTACTTAAAGGTCAAACCAATATTCAAATATAATACTTGAACCAAACCAAAGCAATATAACGGAAGTCTTAACTGTCCAAAATATAGAAAAATTACAACAAAATCGAAATAAGTCCAAAGTTCAAATTACATCCTTAAAATAGTCTAAATCTAAACTAATAGTCTCTCAAATAAAATAAAGAGATCTAAACAAAAGGGGAGTCATACTCCAACTCGGGTTCAACTTCCGCTCGCATATCCAATCTCCGTCGAGGTGCCATAGGGGTTTACTCTAAAACAAAACCATTGGAAAAACATACAAAGCATAGTATCAGCAAAAAGGCTGAGTATAAACACACTGTAGTCCGTCAAACAAGTTATTAAAATCATTTTTTTTTATTTGAGTAAGTTCATTTTGAAATATGCTTTTTCATTTGATAAATCATATTATGATTCAAATGAAGTTCAATGGCTCTATAGTAATTACAAATTCTCATTTTTCATCATAAATCATAAGATCTCAATAGATCCAAATCAATTTCAAACTCATATCATAAGTTTACATGGTTACTCTGTGAGTCATCCTGTGACTCGTTTGGTAGTCGGTCTACCGTCCGCGACATGTCCGGCAAGTGTAACACAATGGTATTGTGAACAATACGCGCTCAGCATTGGTGAGCCGTTTAATCATGCACACAACATTTGCTGTGGCATATGTACCCGCCATTTAGGCTAAAACATTTTTTGTACATAGTATATATCTTGTAATTTTAATAGCATTTGAAAGTCAAAAATATTAACTTTTTCCATATGATAAACATTTTTTTATTTGCACATAGCAAAACATACTTTATTTGCAACTTAGCAAAATCAAATCATACTATTTCCCACATGGGTAAAGCATGCTTAGCATAATCATATCATTAAACATAACCTTTGTATTATATTGGGGCATCACTAGCATGTATGGAAATGCACCGTAACAAAAGTAATTAAAGTTCAATACGATTTTTTTTTTAAGGAAACCACTAAAATGTTTCGTTTCAATCCTTCTTAAAGTAAATATAACTTAAAAGGGTTTTGAAATTCATTCAAAACAACGAGAATTTATGACAAAAGATTTCATAAAACACTATTTTCTTAAATACGAGGTAGTTTTGCCGGTAGTAAAATCGATAATTGATTTACAAAATACATATTAATTCTCCAACAAGGCCCAAATTAATCAAGTCATTATAATACCATATTTAAAATGAATTTAAGGTTGTCCAATCAGATTATGATTGGTTATGCGAATTTATAACGATCTTACAATTATTTTCGACAATTTGGGTATTTACCGTTATTTAAATGGTGTCTTAAATCCGTAAAATTTATAAACCATGTAATTTAAACTTAGTTTATACTATGAGGCAGTAGGTTATTAATATAATTATAAATTTTTTATATAGGTCTATTTTTACCCAAATTTAATTAACAATATTACACTTTTTAATAAATAAACATTTTCTATTAATTTGATAAATTAGTAAATAATTAATAATTTGTTTATAAAATCATACCAAGGTTCCAAAAGTTATATAACATTTTTATTAGACCATTTGAACTTATAAAACTTATGTATGATGTTTTATTATTTTGTATAACATTTTATCGATAAATAGAATAAAATAGATTTAAAATTATTTGAGTCCGAATAAAATA
The DNA here is from genome assembly GCF_026212465.1 of Amaranthus tricolor. Classification (NCBI taxonomy): domain Eukaryota; kingdom Viridiplantae; phylum Streptophyta; class Magnoliopsida; order Caryophyllales; family Amaranthaceae; genus Amaranthus; species Amaranthus tricolor. Next base: position 21,726,031 of record NC_080058.1, read on the forward strand.
TTGTAAAAAACATTATATGATATTCCAGAAGCTATTTTAAGGAGTATAAAATTTTAAATAACCATTAAAAATCATGTGGCGTATTTTTAATAATTAATATCGTTATTTTACCGATAAACCGAATAAAATTTATTTAAGTCCATATATGGTCACGAAAATCCACATAAATTTTTGAACATGTATCTACTGTTTATATAAGTGTCTCATAAAATTTTTATGTCCAAAAGACGTCATTTAGTATTTATTTTATATTTTACCGTTTTCAAACTCACCGATTATTAATGACCGAGTAAAAACTATTAAGGTCCTTAAATGTCAACGAAACCTTCCCAAACATTTACCAATTTTACCTACTATCCATATAAGTATGTGATAAAAATTTCAAGTCCATATGTCATTGTTTGGTAATTATTTTATATTTTACCATTTTACAATTTACCGTTAAACACTTTAACAATTATTCAAAAATCATAATAAAATTCAAAACTAAATATATTCTGGCCAAATCTTGTTGGAGACATTATAATATGTTTTTACTAATTATTTTTGATGATTAAGAGTTCATCTAATACTATGTTTTATAAAAAGAGTATTTAACACCTTAAAATCCATTAAAATATCAATTTAACGAATAATCTCAACAAAAAAGTATCCAAGAAACTTTTTTTTAAAATATAGCTACTGAAAATTTCTTTTAAAATGAATTTCAAATATTTTCAAATTCATATAATCATTTCCATCACAATAACTTTCACAAAGTAGTGTTAAACATGCCTTTAAACATACAATAATTTATAAAATCAACATGTATGATGCCCACAATAATAATACATGTAATAAATAATTCCATACTCAAATTTATCATTTTCACATCATTTTTCAAGATTTAAGAACTTCACTTTGGGAATTTATTTTTTATTTTTTTTTAAAAAAAACAAGTTTATACACAAACTTTCCTAACTTGTTCTTAAATCCTTTAAAAATCACCCCATGTGACATACCTCGACTCCAAGACTATATAATTATTCCGTAAGCTCCCACGTAAGCTCCTACGCGTTCTTAGATGTGGTTCTAACTTTGGGTCCTTGCCCTTCAATTCTCAACTCCAACTCTTCAACTAAACATATTGCATTCATCCAAAAAAAATCAATAATAATTTTGGATTTTTAACATGCACTTAACTTTTCCTAGTTAGAGTTGTCAAACTAATACTTGTGATGATTTTAACATATTTGGAGTATACTTATTATGTTGAGCAACATACTTAGTTAAGTCCATAATTTTACTTGAATCCTTTAAGTAGCAAAATTTATATGTTTGTGGAAATACATCTTCTTACTTTCTACTATGGCCGAATTTTATAGATTTATAAGTGATGATTTTCTTAGTTTAGAGATAAAATACTCATTTTATAATGATCTTAGTTTATAGAAAGATTCATGTAAAAAAAATGTTTTACATGAACAAGTTTTAACAAAAACTAGTGAAATAAAGAAATGAACATAACTTACTCTATAGTTGGTGGATTTCTTCAAGTTTGGTGTCTATGGAAAGCTCTTAAGATGAAGATTATTTTTATGGAAGATTTGAGTTTATAAACATAAATTTTCAGAAGTTTTAGATGAGTTTTGGAAGAAGATTTGATGAGAAACTAAGGTGTTTTAGTTATTGAAAGTTTGGAGGATTCTAGTGTTTGTTCATGGATGAACTTGGGAGCAATGTGTTGGGATTTATGGCTGAATAATAATTCAGAAAATTGAGTGCTTTTGCTTCAAATATTTGCCTCTTGCATGCTTGTAATGATGCACAAGCTTTGGGTAGAACAAAAGGGGTTTTGGGTAGTGTGATTGGCTTGAGTGTGTAAGTGAACAAGGAGCTACTAAGGGGATTTGGGACAGCTATATTAGCTGCTTTTTGGGGCTGATTTGGAGTGCTTTTTGTCCTCAATTTGGTCTATTATGGTATAAGAAAGGTTTATCTAAGATAGTTTAAAGTTTGGGTAAAAATTGTTGTACATGTAACAAGTTATGTAACTTGTACTTCATGTTTAAAAATCACTTGTATATGTGAGAAATATTTAATTTACTCCCATCATGGTTATATAATATGCTTGGGTAATAATTAAATTTTTTTTTTAACTGTGATGGTTAGTTGTTCAACTTTAAGTTTTACCTCCAAAGTTTACGTTACTTGTTACGATTCATAATCATGTTACGAATTAACAAGTTTCTTATCATCGTAGAGATTTTTCAAATTACTACCATCACTAATTAAATTATAATTAGTAACGAACAAATATATAGAAAAAAAAATTAGGCGCTAAAAACGACTAATGAAATCTTCTAACAATACGACTGTTTCAAGTCATAGGATTGAAATTAAGTGCTAATTAGTGTTTTTGAGGTTTTTCAAGCGTTTTTGGCGCTTTCTCGCATAAAGTGATTCAAACTTGGTTTTTTTGCCACGAAACATCGCACACAACGCTATTTGGTATATTTTATTGTGTAGAAACGATTAGAATCAAATGCAATAGTTATATGCTTAAAATTACGTGCTGAGTTGAATTTTTGAAGTTTTTGAAGCGTTTTTGGAACTTTCTCGCATAAAGCGGTTGAAACTTTGTTTATTTGCCACGAAACTTGGCACACAACACTATTTGGTATATCTTATTATGTTGAAATGGGTATAATCGAAAACAATAGTCATATGGTAGAAATTGTGTGCTAAGTTCCGTTTTTGAGTTTTTTTTAAACGTATTAGGCACCTAATCGCATAAAGTGGTTCAAATTTGGTTTGTTTGCCACGAAACCTGGCACACAACACTATTTGGTATATGGTATTGTGTTAAAACGATTAGAATCAACAACAATAGTCATATGCTTGAAATTACGTGCTAGTTGCGTTTTTGAGGTTTTTAAGCGTTTTTGGCACTTTCTCGCAAAAAGTGGTTGAAAATTGGTTTGTTTCCCACGAAACTGGGCACACAACACTATTTGGTATTTGTAATTGTGTTGAAATGGTTATAATTGAAAACAATAGTTATATGCTTGAAATTACGTGCTATGTTGCATTTTTATGTTTTTTTAAGCGTTATTGGCACTTTCTCGCAAAAAGTGGTGTAAACTTGGTTTGTTTGCCACGAAAATTGGCACACGAAGCTATTTGGTACATTTTATTGTGTTAATATGGATAGAATCGAAAAAATAATAATATGCTTGGAATTACGTACTAAGTTGCGTTTTTTAGTTTTTTTAAGAGTTTTGTGCACTTTCTCGCAAAACGTGGTTCAAAAGTAGGTTTGTTATTCATGAAACTTCGCACGCAACACTATTTATTATATGTTATTGTGTCGAAATGGTTAGAATCGAAAAAAATAGTCATATGCTTGAAATTACGTGGTAAGTTGCGTTTTTTTATTTGTTTTTTTAAACTTTTTTGGAACTTTCTCGCATAAATTGGTTCAAACTAGGTTTGTTTGCAAAGAAACTTGGCACACAACACTATTTGGTATTTTTTATTGTGTTGAATTGGGTAGAATCGAAAACAATACTCATATGTTTGAAATTACGTGCGAAGTTTTCTTTTTGAGGTTTTTTTAAGCGTTCTTGGCACTTTCTTGCAAAAAGTGGTTGAAACTTCGTTTGTTTGCAACAAAACTTGGCACACAACACAATTTGGTATATCTTACTATGTTGAAATGGTTAAAATCGAAAATAATACTCATATGCTTGAAATTACGTGCTAAATTGTGGTTTTGAGATTTTTTTAAAATATTTTTTACATTTTATCGCATAAAGTGATTCAAATTTTGTTTGTTTGCCACGAAACATGGCACACAACACTATTTGGTATATGATATTGGGTTAAAACAGTTAGAATAAAAAACCATAGTCATATGCTTGAAATTACGTGCTAAATTGGGTTTTTATGGTTTTTTAAGCGTTTTTGGCACTTTCTCGTAAAAAGTGGTTTAAACTAGGTTTGTTATCCACGCAACTTGGCGCGCAACACTATTTGGTATATGTTATTGTGTTTAAATGGTTCGAATCGAAAAAAATAGTCATCTGCTTGAAATTACGTGTTAAGTTGCGTTTTTAAGGTTTTATAATCGTATTTGGCACGTTCTCATAAAGTGGTTAAAACTTTTATTGTTTGCCACAACACTTGGCTCACTACAGTCTTTGGTATATATTATTGGTTTTAAATGGTTATAATCAAAAACAATAGAGATATGCTTGAAATTACGTGCGAAGTTATGTTTTTTAGGTTTTTTTAACCGTTTTGGGCACTTTCTTGCAAAAAGTGGTTAAAACTTGGTTTGTTTGTCAGGAAACGTGGCACACAAAACTGTTTAGTATTTGTTATTGTGTTGAAATAGTTGGAATCATACACAATAGTCATACGCTTGAAATTACGTGCTAAGTTGCGTTTTTGAGGTTTTTTTAAGCGTTTTTTTTTCAGTGTTAGCGTACTTTCTCGCAAAAAGTGGTTGAAACTTTGTTTATTTGCAACGAAACATGGAACACAACACTATTTGTTTATTGTTTTGAAATAGTTAGAATTAAAAACAATAGTCATAGGCTATAAATTAGGTGCTAAGTTGCGGTTTTTAGATTTTTTTTCGGTGTTTTAGGCATTTTCTCGCAAAAAGTGGTTGAAACTTGGTTTGTTTGCCAGGAAACATGGAACACAACACTATTTGGTATATGTTATTGTGTTGAAATGGTTAGAATTGTAAACAATAGTCATATGCTTAAAATTACGTGCTAAGTTGCGTTTTTTAGGTTTTTCTTAGCGTTTTGGGCACTTGCTCGACAAAAGCGGTTGAAACTTTCTTTGTTTGCAACGAAACTTGGCACACAATACTAATTGGTATATGTTATTGTGTTGAAATCGTTAGAATCAAAATCAACTTTCAAATGCTTGAAATTACGTGCTAAGTTGCGTTTTGGAGGTTTTTTAAAGCATTTTCGACACATTCTTGCAAAAAGTAGTGGAAACTTGGTTTGTTTGCAACGAATCTTGGAACACTACACTATTTGCTATATTGTAATGGGTTTTAATGGTTAGAATAAAAAACAATAGTCATATGCTTGAAATTACGTGCTAAGTTATGTTTTGAAAATTTTTTTAAAACGTTTTTGGCACTTTCTAGCATAAAGTGGTTCAAACATGGTTTGTTTGCCATGAACCTTGGCACACAACACTATTTTGTATAAATTATATTTTTGAAATAGAAGGAATTAAAAACAATATCATAGGCTTGAAATTACATGCTAAGTTGCGTTTTTGAGGTTTTTTTAAAGCGTTTTCGGCACATTCTTGCAAAAAGTAGTTGAAACTTGATTTGTTTGCAACGAAACTTGTCACACTAATACTATTTGCTATATTGTACTGAGTTGAAATGGTTAGAATAAAAAACAATAGTCATATACTTGAAGTTACGTGCTAAGTTGTGTTTTTGAAATCTTTTTTAAACGTTTTTGGCACTTTCTAGCATAAAGTGGTTCAAACATGGTTTGTTTGCCTCGAAACTTTGCACACAAAATTATTAAGTATAAATTATATTTTTGAAATAGTTAGAATTAAAAATAATAGTAATAGGCTTGAATTTAGATTCTAAGTTGCGTTTTTTAGATTATTTTCTGCATTTTGGGTACTTTCTCGCAAAAATTGGTTGAAACTTGGTTTGTTTGCCAGTCAACGTGGAATACAACACTATTTTGTATATGTTATTGTGTTGAAATGGTTATAATTGTAAACAATAGTCATATGCTTGAAATTCCGTGCTAAGTTGCGTTTTTGAGGTTTCTTTAAGCGTTTTGGGCACTTTCTCGCAAAACCTGGTTAAAACTTGGTTTTTTTTGCCAAGAAACGTGGCACACAACACTATTTTGTATATGTTATTGTGGTGAAATGGTTAGAATCGAAAACAATAGTCATAGGATTGAAATTAAGTGCTAATTTGTATTTTTGAGGTTTTTCAAGCGTTTTTGGCGCTTTCTCGCATAAATTGATTCAAACTTGGTTTTTTTGCCACGAAACATCGCACACAACGCTATTTGGTATATTTTATTGTGTAGAAACGATTAGAATCAAATACAATAGTTATATGCTTAAAATTACGTGTTGAGTTGCGTTTTTGAAGTTTTTAAAGCGTTTTTGGAACTTTCTCGCATAAAGCGGTTGAAACTTTGTTTATTTGCCACGAAACTTGGCACACAACACTATTTGGTATATGTTATTGTGTTGAAAATGTTAGAATCGAAAATAATAGTCGTATGATTGAAATTATACGCTAAGTTGCGTTTCTTAGGTTTTTTTAATCATTTTTGGCACTTTCTCACAAAAAGTGGTTGAAACTTTGTTTGTTTGCCACAAAACTTGGCACAAAACAATAATTGGTATATGATATTGTGTTCAAATGGTTAGAATCGAAAACAATAGTCATATGCTTGAAATTACGTGCTAAGTTGCGTTTTTGAGGTTATCTGAAGTCTTTTTGACACTCTCTTGCAAAAAGTGGTCGTTTGTTTGCAACGAATCTTGGGACAGCATACTATTTAGTATATCTTACTGTGTTGAAATAGTTAGAATTGAAAACAATAGTCATATGATCAAATTTACATGCTAATTTGTGTTTTTGAGGTTTTTTTAAGCGTTTTTGGTACTTTTTTGCAAAAAGTGGTTCAAAGTTGGTTTGTGCGCAACGAAACTTGGCACACAACACTATTTGGTATATCTTATTGTGTTGAAATGGGTATAATCGAAAACAATAGTCATATGCTAGAAATTGCGGGCTAAGTTCCGTTTTTGAGTTTTTTAAAGCGTTTTAGGCACCTTCTCGCATAAAGTGGTTCAAATTTGGTTTGTTTGCCACGAAACCTGGCACACAACACTATAAAATTATGGGGTGCAAATCCGTTAAGCAAATTTGGGACCTGCTTGCTGTTACCCATGAGGGAACAAGTGAAGTAAAACGGTCCAAAATTGATTTGTTAATGTCTAAATACGAGAGATTTGTTATGGAGCCAAGAGAAAGTATTCAAGAGATGTTCACTAGGTTCACCAACATAACAAATGATCTTGTCTCTCTTGGAAGAATAATTCCCACTGATGAACAAGTAAGGAAGATTCTAAGGAGCCTTCCTCAAGATGAGCGCTGGAGGGCCAAGGTTACTGCTATACAAGAGTCCAAAGATTTTACTAAGTTCAATCTAGAGGAGCTGGCTGGTTCCCTAATGACGCATGAATTGCATTTGGGAACAGCAGACAGTTCCAGGAACAAGGGACTGGCTCTGGCAGCGGGGGAACAGGACGAATCAGAATGTGATGAGGAAGAGGCTGCTTTATTGGTACGAAAATTCAAGAAGTTCTTCAGGAACAGCAGGTATGCAAATCAAAGAAACAACAAAGAAAGAAGAACAAAAAATCTTGAATGCCACAAATGTGGAAGTACCGAACACTTCATCAAGGATTGCCCAACATGGAAGAATGAAAAGGGCAAGGGAAAGACAAGAGATTCAAGAAGACCGTTGAACAAAGAAAATTTTAACAAGACTGACTTTCGTAAGGCCATGATTGCTGCATGGGGAGAAACTGAAAGTGAGAATGAAACTATTGTTCCCGAAGAAGAGGAGACAGCTAACCTATGTCTCATGGCTACACATAAAGGCAAGGAGAAGCAGGTAAATATTTCTAATTCATTTTCTGACCATTCATTCAATCCAAGTAAAAATGAATTAAAAGAGTTGTTAAAAGAGGCACAAGTTAAACTTGAAAATTGCAATGATAAGTGTCTCAAGTTAGAAAAGGAACTTAAGGTAAGCAAAGACCATGTCTCATACATAAACACCTTTAGACATGATGTCCAAAACAGATTTTTCGGTTTGTTGGACCAAAATATAATCCTAAAAGAAAATATGGAGAGACTTAAGAAGGAAAATGTTATTCTTAATATTGAGCTATCGCAATACAAATTATTAGGCTTAAATGAGAAATTGATAGATGCATCTACTAAAGATTTATGCAATGATTTTCAATATTTAAAACTGAATTCGGAATCCAACCGTAACAACAATAATAATCTTGAATTAAATTCAAGAGAAAAAGGGAAAATCAAAATAACTCCCAAATGGATTCTAGATGCTAAAAGTAAGAAATCACAAGGCCTAAATTATTTTAAGAATAACAAAAGTAAGAAAGCTTACGTTGATCTTCCTAGAGACAGGTACTGTACCTTCTGTGGTAAAGCTGGCCATCTGAAGGAACAGTGCACCAAAAGGGAACAGTATACTGTCTCTAACAGAAACTATGTCGATAACATTCAAATTGATAAATATGATTCATGTAAGATCGACAAGGAACCCAAGAAAGTCTGGGTTCCTATAATTAACAATTAATTATCTTACAGGTCCAAGTGAGGGGGAACAGCTCATGGTATCTCGACAGTGGGTGTTCCAAGCATATGACGGGTGACAAATCTAAATTTCTCTCACTTGAAGCCTATGATGGGGGAACAGTAACCTTCGGTGACAATATGAGGGGTGAGATAATCGCCAAAGGAAAGGTTGGAAGGTCATGTTCCCACGCCATTGATAATGTATTTTTAGTCGAGAATTTGAAACACAACTTACTTAGCATTTCTCAATTTTGTGATAAGGGTAACTCTGTAAACTTTACTTCTGAAAAATGCATTATTTCTAGGAATGACACTGGAGACATCATTCTTGAGGGAAACAGAAAAGGGAACACTTATGTAGTGGACCTGGACACTGTTCCCAGAAACAGTCTAACGTGTCTAAGTGTTATAGAAGACGACCCACTTCTTTGGCATAAGCGTCTAGGTCATGCTAGTTATTCATTGATTAATACATTAAGATCTAAAGACCTAGTTAGAGGACTACCATCTATAAAATTCCTTAAGGATGAAATATGTGATCCTTGTGCCAAAGGAAAACAAGTAAGGTCATCTTTTAAAACAAAGAATGTTGTGACCACCTCAAAAACGCTTGAATTATTACACATGGATTTGTGTGGACCTATGAGAATACAAAGCCGTAGTGGCAAGAGATATGTGTTTGTTATTGTTGATGATTATAGTAGATTTACATGGACTTTATTTTTAGTTAGTAAAGATGAAGCCTTTAATGAGTTTGTCTCTTTCGCTAACAAAATACAAAAATCTACCAATAATCAAATTGTTCACATAAGGTCAGATCATGGTAAAGAATTTGAAAATTCAAGCTTTATGAGTTATTGCAATGAACATGGAATAAGTCACAATTTTTCCGCCCCTAGAACACCACAACAAAATGGTGTAGTAGAAAGGAAAAATAGAACTTTAGAAGAAATGGCTAGGACTATGTTGATTGCTAGTGGTTTACCTAGAAATTTTTGGGCCGAGGCTGTTAATATTGCATGTTATATTTTAAATAGAGTATTGATAAGACCCATCACTTCTAAGACACCTTATGAATTGCTTAAAGGTGTTAAACCAAATATTGCCTATTTTCGTGTGTTTGGATGCAAATGTTTTGTACATGTTAATGGAAAACGGAATATAGGTAAATTTGATGAAAGAAGTGATGAAGCAGTATTTCTTGGCTACTCATCTCAAAGTAAGGCATATAGAGTCTATAACAAAAGAACAATGAGTGTGGAAGAATCCGTTCACATAATTTTCGATGAAACTAACTTTTTGTCAAGTGAACATGATACAAATAATTTTAAGATAGGTCTTGCAAATCTAGAAGAAGATGATGAAGAATTGAAAGTGCATGATCAAGAAACAGCTGGTGAACAGCCGGTTCCAGCAGAAGCAGAAAGTACTGATCAAGTTCAGGAACTGCCAGGACATCAGGAACAGCAGATTGTTCCCAATCCAGCTGTTCCCACAGATGAGCAGAACAATCCAGTAGCTGAACAGAATGTTAATCAAGCTGATGAACCAGAACATGCTACTGTTACCACAAGAGATTTTATGCCAAAACCTTGGAGATATCAAAAATACCATCCTCTTGATTTGATTGTAAGTGACTTGAATAAAGGAACACAAACTCGATCTCAAATGAGAAATTTTTGTGCACATTTTGCGTTCCTATCATCACTTGAACCCAAAAATCACGAAGAAGCTCTAAAGGATTCCGAATGGGTTGTAGCCATGCAAGATGAATTGAACGAATTTGAAAGGAACAAAGTATGGCATTTAGAACCCAAACCGAAACACAAGAAGGTAATTGGTTTGAAATGGGTATTTCGGAACAAACTAGATGAGCATGGAATAATTGTAAGAAACAAAGCAAGGCTCGTGGTCAAAGGGTACAATCAACAAGAAGGTATTGATTATACTGAGACATTTGCTCCAGTAGCAAGGTTAGAAGCTATTAGAATTTTAATTTCTTTTGCTGCATTTATGAACTTTAAATTATATCAAATGGATGTGAAATGTGCTTTCTTGAATGGTTTTCTTGATGAAGAAGTTTTTGTTGAACAACCGCCTGGCTTTGAGAATACCTCGTGTCTTGATCATGTCTATAAGCTTGATAAAGCTCTTTATGGGTTGAAACAAGCTCCTAGGCAATGGTATGAAAGACTATCAAAATTTTTGATTAAAAATGACTTTATTAGAGGTAAAATTGATAAAACCTTATTCTTTAAGAATAGAGGTTCCAATATATTAGTTGTTCAAATATATGTTGATGATATTATTTTTGGTGCCACAAATGAATTGCTATGTAAAGAATTTGCTAACCTTATGAGCACTGAATTTGAAATGAGCATGATGGGAGAATTAAATTTCTTTCTTGGTTTGCAAATTAAACAAACTGCTAATGGTATCTTTATTCATCAACAAAAATATATAAAAGAACTTCTTAAGAAATATGGCATGAATAACGCTAAAACCAACCATACACCCATGGCTACTAATGTAAGATTAGATGAAGATACAAATGGAACAAACATTGACCAAACTATGTATAGAGGCATGATTGGATCTTTATTATATCTAACTGCTAGTAGACCCGATATTTCATTTAGTGTTGGTTTATGTGCAAGATTTCAATCTAACCCTAAAGAATCACATCTAACTGCAGTGAAACATATTTTGAGATATCTAAAGGGAACAGATGATTTATCATTATTTTATCCTAAAAGTGATGTCTTTGATTTGAAAGGCTTTAGTGATGCAGATTATGCAGGAGATCTTGTTAATAGAAAAAGCACGTCAGGTATGGTGGAGCTCCAAGAAACAAAACACTGTTGCATTATCAACTGCTGAAGCTGAGTACGTAGCAGCAGCAGCTTGCTGTTCCCAAATGATATGGATAAAGCAGCAGCTAAGAGACTTTGGTATTAAGTATGCATGTGTTCCTATTTATTGCGATAATACCAGTGCCATATGCATATCCAAAGATCCAGTGCATCACTCACGAGTAAAGCACATCCATATTAGGCATCATTTTCTTAAGGATAATGTTGAAAATAAAAATATCATTGTTAAGCATGTAAACACTAACGAGCAAATAGCAGATATCATGACCAAACCGCTTCCAAGGGAACAGCATGAGAAAATGAGATTGGAACTTGGCATGATCAAGCTGCATTAAAGGAAGTGTCATATATGATCCTTAGAGACAAAATAAAAATTGAAAATGATCAATCAACCACAATAAACTTGATTGAAAGATCAATTATTGATAGGATCAGGTACGCATTTTTTTAAGGGAATATACTTTGAATGTTCTTATGATTGCATGATTATTTTGATCAAACGGTAGTAGCATAATATTATCATTTTCTTATTATAAATATATAATAAAAATATAAAATATATATATATATATATATATATATATATATATATATATATATATATATATATATATATATATATATATATATATATATATAAAATTATATATAAATTTTTTTTCCAGCAATTTTTCTTGGGAAGTAGGAGTTGGATCATCAAATTCATCTGTCTCCATTTCGTGTCTCTGTATCAAAATGCATAACTAAGGAAAATGGAACATTTAGTAACCGTCACCTCTCACAAATAAACCCACTCCCTCACGTTCCATCCTTCACTTCATAATCATTACCCTTTCCCTTTCACTCAACCCTAAACCGTCATTCTCTCCACTTCTCTTGCTCTTCTCTTTCAAAACGTCCATGAAAATCAAAAACCAGAACTCTAAAATGAAGCAACCTGTACCTCTTCAAGTCATCTACCCACCTTCTCACACTCCTAAGTCTGAGTCTTCATCAAAAGAACAGGAGGGAACCCCCATCTCCCCGAAAATACATGCAAGCAGTAAGAGATCAAGAGGATCCAAGAAACCTCCAACACGTTCTGTAAAGAAAATGAAGGTAACCCACTACTTAAACGCTGAAGAACTTTCCAAAGAAATGTCAGTTGGCTTTGGCCTTGACAAAGAGTGGTATGAGACTACAAACTTTCCTCAATTTCACAAAATTCTACAAACTCAACATTGGGAATCACTCATGTGCGATTACTGCTGCAATCCCATTTACCCAGAAATTATGCGTGAGTTCATCTCTAACTTTTCTATTAATGATGGAGTCTGTTCAAGTTCAATTAAAGAAATTAAAATTAAGTTTGATAGTATGATGTTAGGACAGTGGTTAGGAGTACCAGCCACTGGCTTTGATGTGTATTATGTTGGGTCAAAAATTGCGTTTTCTGGGATTGATGAAAAGGATGTTTGGAGATGTTTAGGTGTTAGGCAAAAGAGAGGTAAAGTGAGTCACAATGTTTTGTCCCCCTTACACAAGTTACTTTACAACATTGCTCGAAGGTTTATTTTACCACGAAATTCAAAACGTAGTGAGATAAGTCTTCGAGATGCCACTTTGATTTACTGTATGGTGAACAATATAAAGATTAATTTTCCTTCCTTGATGATTTCGCATTTAAATGATTGTATAGCCAAAAGATGTATGGTAGGCTATGGTGGTTTGTTGTCCTGGATTTTCTCAAAATTTGGTGTTCCACTTGGAGAATATAGTTTTCCTATGGGTCCCAGTAACATGATAGGTGCAAAATGTTTGAGTAATTTGCGCCTTAGATTAAATGAGGAAGGGATCCTTGAAAATGCTGTGGAACAGATTGAAATTGATTCTGATGATGAGGAACAGGAGGAAGAGGGGAAGGACAAGGAGGAACAGGAAGTAGAGGAAGAAGTGGAGAAGGAGGAACAGGAAAAAGAAGTTGAAAAGGAGGAACAGGAGAAAGAAGGAGCTAGAGTTAAGGAACAGGAGGTTGTTCCTTCTGATAAGGAGGAAGAAGACAAGGGGATGGGACCTGAAGTTGCTCTTGATGATGACTCTAGGGCTGAACCCAATAGTTTTCCCTCACCAAAGCCAACCACTCCACCACCACCATCACCAACACCAAGATCACCACCACCATCATTTCACAGACAAAGCTTTGATCAGGCAACCGTTCCTACTGCCCCCTTATACTCCATTCTCCTCAAGCTTGATGATTTGTAGGATCGCTTCTTCAAATTTCAAGATGAGATTCCTGTTTCCCTAGCCTCATTAGCTGACCAGATGACTCAAATGGAGGCTCGTCTTGGTGCTAAATTGGACACAGTGGAGGTGGAAACAGAATATATTGATGAAGATGCCCCTGCTTCCTAGTTCTCCTTTAATATCTTTTATGTTTCCTTGTTACTATCTCTATCACCAAACAATTTCTTTGTCTTTTGGTACCAGCTGGGGTACACCTCTTAAACATTGTTAACTTTGTTAAACCTTTTTACATGTGCTACTAACTGTTAGGTTTGATTAGTCATTGCTTATCATGCTTGCATTCATTGTTATTGCTTTTTAATTTGTGCATCCTTATTCTCTCTTTGACTATAACTATATGATTAGTGCTGTGGTTTGATTGCTTATCTTCTTTTTGAATGATGTCAAAAGGGGGAATATTTGGCACAAACTTAAATAATGCTTGAGCATGTTTGAGATCTAGTTAAATCTATTATGTTGGACTTATGGATTAAGGTGCTGGTTTGTTTCTGATGTTTGGTTTCGGATGTTTGTGTTGCTAGCTGTTAGTTGTTGCTCATTGATATTGAAACTAGGTTTTCTATTGAGTTAAGGATAATTTATGCTGAAATAATATAAAGTTGTTGTTTTGATTATTTCTAGAGTAACTGGAATCATGATATTTAGTTAAGAAGAGTTGTTTTGATCTCTAACATACTCTTCAACATTGGTTTACTCTATTTTGTTTTTAAGTTTGTTTGAAAAGTTTGTCATCATCAAAAAGGGGGAATTTGTTGGACCTCTTGAGTTTTGATGATGACTACACTTTAGCAAATATGTGTTTAGAGATTGTGTGCAGGTCGATATCCGGTCGTGATAATGATCGTTGATAGTACCTATGCCTTAGCTTATGGAAACGTACATGTCAAAAGGTTTCAATTGATGTTAGGAAAAGCATATCGCTTGGGATGTAAAATGGAGACAGCAGATCTACTGTTCCCAAGTTGGATGTTCTAGCTAAACTGAAGTCTGGAGACAGCACACTGTTCCTGAGCTGAAGGTTGACTACGTTGACTAAAAATTCTGGTTATCATATTTTAATTATTATTTTTTTTAGTTAATGTATTTTAAATTAAATTGTTGCAGTAATAATTTATTAAAGTTAATTGGCAAATCGTTTTTGTTAAAGAAAATGAATTCACGTTTTATTTGTTAAGATCCTTTATTTTAGGATCTATTTTTAGTAAATCCTGGATTTGTTAAAAATAGAATTGACTAACTTTGAATTGGTCTTAGCAAATCTTTCTAACCGGTTTTTATTCCTAAAAATTAGCAAGCAATCATTCCCACTAAGATTAACCGTTTTCTAAATATAGCATGAAGTTCCAGCCATTAATTTGGGGAACAGGAATTACTACTGAAGAAACTGCTACTTTAGGGAACAGCGGTTATTGTTTTTGTACACGTGTGATTTGACTTAATCAAATCTTATGGAAATAACCGTGTGTTTGCTTAATCCACATTACTCCCATGATCTCTTGATAGTGGGATGATGGATTGGATTATTCCATTTTCTTAGGGATATTATTTTCTATAAATTGCAAGTTAATTCCGGTTTTTAAAAAGATGAGAAGTAATCCAACGTTTTGTGCTTAAGTGTTTTTCATACGTTTTTGTTGGATTTTACAAGAAATATTTTGTTCTTAAAGTTGCCAATTAATTTATAATATTTTCTTGATGCAACTCTTTGATTTATTTTAGAGAATTTCTATCCTTTTTGTAAGGGTTTTTGAGAGTTTATGTAATTAGACTCGGGTGAGTCTAAGGGGGAAGTTAGATAGCTTTTAGTGAAGCTAGAGTGGATTAGCTTATTGTAAAGCTAAGTTTGTTGCTTTGAGTGAAGCAATTAGAGAGTGAAGAGTTGGCCTAGTTGTTTCGCTTCGAGTGAAGTAAGGTGTTTATTGTAATTGTAACTAATTGCCTTAAACATAGTGAAGTTGTTAGAAATCCCAAGTGGTCGTGGTTTTTCCTTTTGTTTAGGCCCAAAAGGTTTCCACGTAAAATCGTGTGTCTCTCTTATTATTTTGCTCTTAGTTTAAGCTTTATTTATTTTGAATAATTCCGCAAAAACAGGGCACAATCGCTTAAACTTGCAACAACAACAATTCACCCCCCCTCTTGTTGCTGTTCCCGTTCCTAATTGAATCAACAATATGCTAGAAATTGCGGGCTAAGTTCCGTTTTTGAGTTTTTTTAAGCGTTTTAGGCACCTTCTCGCATAAAGTGGTTCAAATTTGGTTTGTTTGCCACGAAACCTGGCACACAACACTATTTGGTATATGATATTGTGTTAAAACGATTAGAATCAAAAACAATATTCATATGCTTGAAATTACGTGCTAGTTGCGTTTTTGAGGTTTTTAAGCGTTTTTGGCACTTTCTATCAAAAAGTGGTTGAAAATTGGTTTTTTTCCCACGAAACTGGGCACACAACACTATTTGGTATATGTTATTGTGTTGAAATGGTTAGAATTGAAAACAATAGTCAATTGCTTGAAATTACGTGCTAAGTTGCGTTTTTTAGGTTTTTTTAAGCGTTTTGGGCACTTGCTCGACAAAAGCGGTTGAAACTTTCTTTGATTCCAACGAAACTTGGCACACAATACTAATTGGTATATGTTATTGTGTTGAAATCGTTAGAATCAAAATCAACTGTCAAATGCTTGAAATTACGTGCTAAGTTGTGTTTTTGAGGTTTATTAAAGCGTTTTCGACATATTCTTGCAAAAAGTAGTTGAAACTTGGTTTGTTTGCAACGAAACTTGGAACACTACACTATTTGCTATATTGTATTGGGTTTAAATGGTTAGAATAAAAAACAATAGTCATATGCTTGAAATTACGTGCTAAGTTATGTTTTGAAAATTTTTTTAAAACGTTTTTGGCACTTTCTAGCTTAAAGTGGTTCATACATGGTTTGTTTGCCATGAACCTTGGCACACAACACTATTTTGTATAAATTATTGTTTTGAAATAGAAGGAATTAAAAACAATAGTCATAGGCTTGAAATTACATGCTAAGTTGCGTTTTTGAGGTTTTTTTAAAGCGTTTTCGGCACATTCTTGCAAAAAGTAGTTGAAACTTGATTTGTTTGCAACGAAACTTGTCACACTACACTATTTGCTATATTGTATTGAGTTGAAATGGTTAGAATAAAAAACAATAGTCATATACTTGAAATTACGTGCTAAGTTGTGTTTTTGAAATCTTTTTTAAACGTTTTTGGCACTTTCTAGCATAAAGTGGTTCAAACATGGTTTGTTTGCCTCGAAACTTTGCACACAAAAATATTAAGTATAAATTATTTTTTTGAAATAGTTAGAATTAAAAATAATAGTAATAGGCTTGAAATTGGATTCTAAGTTGCGTTTTTTAGATTATTTTCTGCATTTTGGGCACTTTCTCGCAAAAATTGGTTGAAACTTGGTTTGTTTGCCAGTCAACGTGGAATACAACACTATTTTGTATATGTTATTGTGTTGAAATGGTTATAATTGTAAACAATAGTCATATGCTTGAAATTCCGTGCTAAGTTGCGTTTTTGAGGTTTTTTTAAGCGTTTTGGGCACTTTCTCGCAAAACGTGGTTAAAACTTGGTTTTTTTTGCCAAGAAACGTGGCACACAACACTATTTTGTATATGTTATTGTGGTGAAATGGTTAGAATCGAAAACAATAGTCATAGGATTGAAATTAAGTGCTAATTTGTATTTTTGAGGTTTTTCAAGCGTTTTTGGCGCTTTCTCGCATAAAGTGATTCAAACTTGGTTTTTTTGCCACGAAACATCGCACACAACGCTATTTGGTATATTTTATTGTGTAGAAACGATTAGAATCAAATACAATAGTTATATGCTTAAAATTACGTGTTGAGTTGCGTTTTTGAAGTTTTTAAAGCGTTTTTGGAACTTTCTCGCATAAAGCGGTTGAAACTTTGTTTATTTGCCACGAAACTTGGCACACAACACTATTTGGTATATGTTATTGTGTTGAAAATGTTAGAATCGAAAATAATAGTCGTATGATTGAAATTATACGCTAAGTTGCGTTTCTTAGGTTTTTTTAATCATTTTTGGCACTTTCTCACAAAAAGTGGTTGAAACTTTGTTTGTTTGCCACAAAACTTGGCACAAAACAATAATTGGTATATGATATTGTGTTCAAATGGTTAGAATCGAAAACAATAGTCATATGCTTGAAATTACGTGCTAAGTTGCGTTTTTGAGGTTATCTGAAGTCTTTTTGACACTCTCTTGCAAAAAGTGGTCGTTTGTTTGCAACGAATCTTGGGACAGCATACTATTTGGTATATCTTACTGTGTTGAAATGGTTAGAATTGAAAACAATAGTCATATGATCAAATTTACATGCTAATTTGTGTTTTTGAGGTTTTTTTAAGCGTTTTTGGTACTTTTTTGCAAAAAGTGGTTGAAAGTTGGTTTGTGCGCAACGAAACTTGGCACACAACACTATTTGGTATATCTTATTGTGTTGAAATGGGTATAATCGAAAACAATAGTCATATGCTAGAAATTGCGGGCTAAGTTCCGTTTTTGAGTTTTTTTAAGCGTTTTAGGCACCTTCTCGCATAAAGTGGTTCAAATTTGGTTTGTTTGCCACGAAACCTGGCACACAACACTATTTGGTATATGATATTGTGTTAAAACGATTAGAATCAAAAACAATATTCATATGCTTGAAATTACGTGCTAGTTGCGTTTTTGAGGTTTTTAAGCGTTTTTGGCACTTTCTATCAAAAAGTGGTTGAAAATTGGTTTTTTTTCCCACGAAACTGGGCACACAACACTATTTGGTATATGTTATTGTGTTGAAATGGTTAGAATTGAAAACAATAGTCAATTGCTTGAAATTACGTGCTAAGTTGCGTTTTTTAGGTTTTTTTAAGCGTTTTGGGCACTTGCTCGACAAAAGCGGTTGAAACTTTCTTTGATTCCAACGAAACTTGGCACACAATACTAATTGGTATATGTTATTGTGTTGAAATCGTTAGAATCAAAATCAACTGTCAAATGCTTCAAATTACGTGCTAAGTTGTGTTTTTGGGTTTATTAAAGCGTTTTCGACATATTCTTGCAAAAAGTAGTTGAAACTTGGTTTGTTTGCAACGAAACTTGGAACACTACACTATTTGCTATATTGTATTGGGTTTAAATGGTTAGAATAAAAAACAATAGTCATATGCTTGAAATTACGTGCTAAGTTATGTTTTGAAAATTTTTTTAAAACGTTTTTGGCACTTTCTAGCTTAAAGTGGTTCATACATGGTTTGTTTGCCATGAACCTTGGCACACAACACTATTTTGTATAAATTATTGTTTTGAAATAGAAGGAATTAAAAACAATAGTCATAGGCTTGAAATTACATGCTAAGTTGCGTTTTTGAGGTTTTTTAAAGCATTTTCGGCACATTCTTGCAAAAAGTAGTTGAAACTTGATTTGCTTGCAACGAAACTTGTCACACTACACTATTTGCTATATTGTATTGAGTTGAAATGGTTAGAATAAAAAACAATAGTCATATACTTGAAATTACGTGCTAAGTTGTGTTTTTGAAATCTTTTTTAAACGTTTTTGGCACATTCTAGCATAAAGTGGTTCAAACATGGTTTGTTTGCCTCGAAACTTTACACACAAAATTATTAAGTATAAATTATTGTTTTGAAATAGTTAGAATTAACAATAATAGTAATAGGCTTGAAATTAGATTCTATGTTGCGTTTTTTAGATTATTTTCTGCATTTTGGGCACTTTCTCGCAAAAATTGGTTGAAACTTGGTTTGTTTGCCAGGCAACGTGGAATACAACACTATTTTGTATATGTTATTGTGTTGAAATGGTTATAATTGTAAACAATAGTCATATGCTTGAAATTCTGTGCTAAGTTGCGTTTTTGAGGTTTTTTAAGCATTTTGGGCACTTTCTCGCAAAACGTGTTTAAAACTTGGTTTTTTTTTGCCAAGAAACGTGGCACACAACACTATTTTGTATATGTTATTGTGGTGAAATGGTTAGAATCAAAAACAATAGTCATAGGATTGAAATTAAGTGCTAATTTGTGTTTTTGAGGTTTTTCAAGCATTTTTGGCGCTTTCTCGCATAAAGTGATTCAAACTTGGTTTTTTTTGCCACGAAACATCGCACACAACGCTATTTGGTATATTTTATTGTGTAGAAACGATTAGAGTCAAGTACAATAGTTATATGCTTAAAATTACGTGTTGAGTTGCGTTTTTGAAGTTTTTGAAGCGTTTTTGGAACTTTCTCGCATAAAGGGGTTGAAACTTTGTTTATTTGCCACGAAATTTGGCACACAACACTATTTGGTATATCTTATTGTGTTGAAATGGGTATAAACGAAAACAATAGTCATATGCTAGAAATTGCGTGCTAAGTTCCGTTTTGAGTTTTTAAAAGCGTTTTAGGCACCTTCTCGCATAAAGTGGTTCAAATTTGGTTTGTTTGCCACGAAACCTGGCACACAACACTATTTGGTATATGATATTGTGTTAAAACGATTAGAATCAAAAACAATAGTCATATGCTTGAAATTACGTGCTAGTTGCGTTTTTGAGGTTTTTAAGCGTTTTTGGCACTTTCTATCAAAAAGTGGTTGAAAATTGGTTTTTTTTCCCACGAAACTGGGCACACAACACTATTTGGTATATGTTATTGTGTTGAAATGGTTAGAATTGAAAACAATAGTCATATGCTTGAAATTACGTGCTAAGTTGCGTTTTTTAGGTTTTTTTAAGCGTTTTGGGCACTTGCTCGAGAAAAGCGGTTGAAACTTTCTTTGATTGCAACGAAATTTGGCATACAATACTAATTGGTATATGTTATTGTGTTGAAATCGTTAGAATCAAAATCAACTGTCAAATGCTTGAAATTACGTGCTAAGTTGCGTTTTTGAGGTTTATTAAAGCGTTTTCGACATATTCTTGCAAAAAGTAGTTGAAACTTGGTTTGTTTGCAACGAAACTTGGAACACTACACTATTTGCTATATTGTATTGGGTTTAAATGGTTAGAATAAAAAACAATAGTCATATGCTTGAAATTACGTGCTAAGTTATGTTTTGAAAATTTTTTTAAAACGTTTTTGGCACTTTCTAGCATAAAGTGGTTCAAACATGGTTTGTTTGCCATGAACCTTGGCACACAACACTATTTTGTATAAATTATTGTTTTGAAATAGAAGGAATTAAAAATAATAGTCATAGGCTTGAAATTACATGCTAAGTTGCGTTTTTTAGGTTTTTTTAAAGCGTTTTCGTCACATTCTTGCAAAAAATAGTTGAAACTTGATTTGTTTGCAACGAAACTTGTCACACTACACTATTTGCTATATTGTATTGAGTTGAAATGGTTAGAATAAAAAACAATAGTCATATACTTGAAATTACGTGCTAAGTTGTGTTTTTGAAATCTTTTTTAAACGTTTTTGGCACTTTCTAGCATAAAGTGGTTCAAACATGGTTTGTTTGCCTCGAAACTTTGCACACAAAAATATTAAGTATAAATTATTTTTTTGAAATATTTAGAATTAAAAATAATAGTAATAGGCTTGAAATTAGATTCTAAGTTGCGTTTTTTAGATTATTTTCTGCATTTTGGGCACTTTCTCGCAAAAATTGGTTGAAACTTGGTTTGTTTGCCAGTCAACGTGGAATACAACACTATTTTGTATATGTTATTGTGTTGAAATGGTTATAAATGTAAACAATAGTCATATGCTTGAAATTCCGTGCTAAGTTGCGTTTTTGAGGTTTTTTTAAGCGTTTTGGGCACTTTCTCGCAAAACGTGGTTAAAACTTGGTTTTTTTTGCCAAGAAACGTGGCACACAACACTATTTTGTATATGTTATTGTGGTGAAATGGTTAGAATCGAAAACAATAGTCATAGGATTGAAATTAAGTGCTAATTTTTATTTTTGAGGTTTTTCAAGCGTTTTTGGCGCTTTCTCGCATAAAGTGATTCAAACTTGGTTTTTTTGCCACGAAACATCGCACACAACGCTATTTGGTATATTTTATTGTGTAGAAACGATTAGAATCAAATACAATAGTTATATGCTTAAAATTACGTGTTGAGTTGCGTTTTTGAAGTTTTTAAAGCGTTTTTGGAACTTTCTCGCATAAAGCGGTTGAAACTTTGTTTATTTGCCACGAAACTTGGCACACAACACTATTTGGTATATGTTATTGTGTTGAAAATGTTAGAATCGAAAATAATAGTCGTATGATTGAAATTATACGCTAAGTTGCGTTTCTTAGGTTTTTTTAATCATTTTTGGCACTTTCTCACAAAAAGTGGTTGAAACTTTGTTTGTTTGCCACAAAACTTGGCACAAAACAATAATTGGTATATGATATTGTGTTCAAATGGTTAGAATCGAAAACAATAGTCATATGCTTGAAATTACGTGCTAAGTTGCGTTTTTGAGGTTATCTGAAGTCTTTTTGACACTCTCTTGCAAAAAGTGGTCGTTTGTTTGCAACGAATCTTGGGACAGCATACTATTTGGTATATCTTACTGTGTTGAAATGGTTAGAATTGAAAACAATAGTCATATGATCAAATTTACATGCTAATTTGTGTTTTTGAGGTTCTTTAAGCGTTTTTGGTACTTTTTTGCAAAAAGTGGTTGAAAGTTGGTTTGTGCGTAACGAAACTTGGCACACAACACTATTTGGTATATCTTATTGTGTTGAAATGGGTATAATCGAAAACAATAGTCATATGCTAGAAATTGCGGGCTAAGTTCCGTTTTTGAGTTTTTTTAAGCGTTTTAGGCACCTTCTCGCATAAAGTGGTTCAAATTTGGTTTGTTTGCCACGAAACCTGGCACACAACACTATTTGGTATATGATATTGTCTTAAAACGATTAGAATCAAAAACAATAGTCATATGCTTGAAATTACGTGCTAGTTGCGTTTTTGAGGTTTTTAAGCGTTTTTGGCACTTTCTATCAAAAAGTGGTTGAAAATTGGTTTTTTTTCCCACGAAACTGGGCACACAACACTATTTGGTATATGTTATTGTGTTGAAATGGTTAGAATTGAAAACAATAGTCATATGCTTGAAATTACGTGCTAAGTTGCGTTTTTTAGGTTTTTTTAAGCGTTTTGGGCACTTGCTCGACAAAAGCGGTTGAAACTTTCTTTGATTCCAACGAAACTTGGCACACAATACTAATTGGTATATGTTATTGTGTTGAAATCGTTAGAATCAAAATCAACTGTCAAATGCTTGAAATTACGTGCTAAGTTGCGTTTTTGAGGTTTTTTAAAGCGTTTTCGACATATTCTTGCAAAAAGTAGTTGGAACTTGGTTTGTTTGCAACGAAACTTGGAACACTACACTATTTGCTATATTGTATTGGGTTTAAATGGTTAGAATAAAAAACAATAGTCATATGCTTGAAATTACGTGCTAAGTTATGTTTTGAAAATTTTTTTAAAACGTTTTTGGCACTTTCTAGGATAAAATGGTTCAAACATGGTTTGTTTGCCATGAACATTGGCACACAACACTATTTTGTATAAATTATTGTTTTGAAATAGAAGGAATTAAAAACAATAGTCATAGGCTTTAAATTACATGCTAAGTTGCGTTTTTGAGGTTTTTTTAAAGCATTTTCGGCACATTCTTGCAAAAAGTAGTTGAAACTTGATTTGCTTGCAACGAAACTTGTCACACTACACTATTTGCTATATTGTATTGAGTTGAAATGGTTAGAATAAAAAACAATAGTCATATACTTGAAATTACGTGCTAAGTTGTGTTTTTGAACTCTTTTTTAAACGTTTTTTGCACATTCTAGCATAAAGTGGTTCAAACATGGTTTGTTTGCCTCGAAACTTTACACACAAAATTATTAAGTATAAATTATTGTTTTGAAATAGTTAGAATTAACAATAATAGTAATAGGCTTGAAATTAGATTCTATGTTGCGTTTTTTAGATTATTTTCTGCATTTTGGGCACTTTCTCGCAAAAATTGGTTGAAACTTGGTTTGTTTGCCAGGCAACGTGGAATACAACACTATTTTGTATATGTTATTGTGTTGAAATGGTTATAATTGTAAACAATAGTCATATGCTTGAAATTCCGTGCTAAGTTGCGTTTTTGAGGTTTTTTTAAGCGTTTTGGGCACTTTCTCGCAAAACGTGTTTAAAACTTGGTTTTTTTTGCCAAGAAACGTAGCACACAACACTATTTTGTATATGTTATTGTGGTGAAATGGTTAGAATCGAAAACAATAGTCATAGGATTGAAATTAAGTGCTAATTTGTGTTTTTGAGGTTTTTCAAGCATTTTTGGCGCTTTCTCGCATAAAGTGATTCAAACTTGGTTTTTTTTGCCACGAAACATCGCACACAACGCTATTTGGTATATTTTATTGTGTAGAAACGATTAGAATCAAATACAATAGTTATATGCTTAAAATTACGTGTTGAGTTGCGTTTTTGAAGTTTTTGAAGCGTTTTTGGAACTTTCTCGCATAAAGGGGTTGAAACTTTGTTTATTTGCCACGAAATTTGGCACAAAACACTATTTGGTATATCTTATTGTGTTAAAATGGGTATAACCGAAAACAATAGTCATATGCTAGAAAATGCGGGCTAAGTTCCGTTTTTGAGTTTTTATAAGCGTTTTAGGCACCTTCTCGCATAAAGTGGTTCAAATTTGGTTTGTTTGCCACGAAACCTGGCACACAACACTATTTGGTATTTGATATTGTGTTAAAACGATTAGAATCAAAAACAATAGTCATATGCTTGAAATTACGTGCTAGTTGCGTTTTTGAGGTTTTTAAGCGTTTTTGGCACTTTCTATCAAAAAGTGGTTGAAAATTGGTTTTTTTTCCCACGAAACTGGGCACACAACACTATTTGGTATATGTTATTGTGTTGAAATGGTTAGAATTGAAAACAATAGTCATATGCTTAAAATTACGTGCTAAGTTGCGTTTTTGAGGTTTTTTAAAGCGTTTTCGACATATTCTTGCAAAAAGTAGTTGAAACTTGGTTTGTTTGCAACGAAACTTGGAACACTACACTATTTGCTATATTGTATTGGGTTTAAATGGTTAGAATAAAAAACAATTGTCATATGCTTGAAATTACGTGTTAAGTTATGTTTTGAAAATTTTTTTAAAACGTTTTTGGCACTTTCTAGCATAAAGTGGTTCAAACATGGTTTGTTTGGCATGAACCTTGGCACACAACACTATTTTGTATAAATTATTGTTTTGAAATAGAAGGAATTAACAACAATAGTCATAGGCTTGAAATTACATGCTAAGTTGCGTTTTTGAGGTTTTTTAAAGCGTTTTCGTCACATTCTTGCAAAAAGTAGTTGAAACTTGATTTGTTTGCAACGAAACTTGTCACACTACACTATTTGCTATATTGTATTGAGTTGAAATGGTTAGAATAAAAAACAATAGTCATATACTTGAAATTACGTGCTAAGTTGTGTTTTTGAAATCTTTTTTAAACGTTTTTGGCACTTTCTAGCATAAAGTGGTTCAAACATGGTTTGTTTGCCTCGAAACTTTGCACACAAAATTATTAAGTATAAATTATTTTTTTGAAATAGTTAGAATTAAAAATAATAGTAATAGGCTTGAAATTAGATTCTAAGTTTCGTTTTTTCGATTATTTTCTGCATTTTGGGCACTTTCTCGCAAAAATTGGTTGAAACTTGGTGTGTTTGCCAGTCAACGTGGAATACAACACTATTTTGTATATGTTATTGTGTTGAAATGGTTATAATTGTAAACAATAGTCATATGCTTGAAATTCCGTGCTAAGTTGCGTTTTTGAGGTTTTTTTAAGCGTTTTGGGCACTTTCTCGCAAAACGTGTTTAAAACTTGGTTTTTTTTGCCAAGAAACGTGGCACACAACACTATTTTGTATATGTTATTTTGGTGAAATGGTTAGAATCGAAAACAATAGTCATAGGATTGAAATTAAGTGCTAATTTGTATTTTAGAGGTTTTTCAAGCGTTTTTGGCGCTTTCTCGCATAAAGTGATTCAAACTTGGTTTTTTTGCCACGAAACATCGCACACAACGCTATTTGGTATATTTTATTGTGTAGAAACGATTAGAATCAAATACAATAGTTATATGCTTAAAATTACGTGCTGAGTTGCGTTTTTGAAGTTTTTAAAGCGTTTTTCGAACTTTCTCGCATAAAGCGGTTGAAACTTTGTTTATTTGCCACGAAACTTGGCACACAACACTATTTGGTATATGTTATTGTGTTGAAAATGTTAGAATCGAAAATAATAGTCGTATGATTGAAATTATACGCTAAGTTGCGTTTCTTAGGTTTTTTAAATCATTTTTGGCACTTTCTCACAAAAAGTGGTTGAAACTTTGTTTGTTTGCCACAAAACTTGGCACAAAACAATAATTGGTATATGTTATTTTGTTCAAATGGTTAGAATCGAAAACAATAGTCATATGCTAGAAATTACGTGCTAAGTTGCGTTTTTGAGGTTATTTGAAGTCTTTTTGACACTTTCTTGCAAAAAGTGGTCGTTTGTTTGCTACGAATCTTGGGACAGCATACTATTTGGTATATCTTACTGTGTTGAAATGGTTAGAATTGAAAACAATAGTCATATGATCAAATTTACATGGTAATTTGTTTTTTTGAGGTTTTTTAAGCGTTTTTGGTACTTTTTTGCAAAAAGTGGTTGAAAGTTGGTTTGTGCGCAACGAAACTTGGCACACAACACTATTTGGTATATCTTATTGTGTTGAAATGGGTATAATCGAAAAAAATAGTCATATGCTAGAAATTGCGTGCTAAGTTCCGTTTTTGAGTTTTTTTAAGCGTTTGAGGCACCTTCTCGCATAAAGTGGTTCAAATTTGGTTTGTTTGCCACGAAACCTGGCACACAACACTATTTGGTATACGATATTGTGTTAAAACGATTAGAATCAAAAACAGTAGTCATATGCTTGAAATTACGTGCTAGTTGCGTTTTTGAGGTTTTTAAGCGTTTTTGGCACTTTCTCGCAAAAACTGGTTGAAAATTAGTTTGTTTCCCACGAAACTGGGCACACAACACTATTTGGAATATGTTATTGTGTTGAAATGCTTAGAATTGAAAACAATAGTCATATGCTTTAAATTACGTGCTATGTTGCATTTTTATATTATTTTAAGCGTTATTGGCACTTTCTCGCAAAAAGTGGTGTAAACTTGGTTTGTTTGCCACGAAAATTGGCACACGAAGCTATTTGGTACAATTTATTGTTTTAATATGGATAGAATCGAAAAAATAATAATATGCTTGGAATTACGTACTAAGTTGCGTTTTTTAGTTTTTTTAAGAGTTTTGTGCACTTTCTCGCAAAAAGTGGTTCAAAAGTAGGTTTGTTATTCATGAAACTTCGCACGCAACACTATTTATTATATGTTATTGTGTCGAAATGGTTAGAATCGAAAAAAATAGCCATATGCTTGAAATTACGTGGTAAGTTGCGTTTTTGTTTTGTTTTTTTAATCGTTTTTGGAACTTTCTCGCATAAATTGGTTCAAACTAGGTTTGTTTGCAAATAAACTTGGCAGACAACACTATTTGGTATTTTTTATTGTGTTGAATTGGGTAGAATCGAAAACAATACTCATATGTTTGAAATTACGTGCGAAGTTTTCTTTTTGAGGTTTTTTTAAGCGGTCTTGGCACTTTCTTGCAAAAAGTGGTTGAAACTTCGTTTGTTTGCAACAAAACTTGGCACACAACACAATTTGGTATATCTACTATGTTGAAATGTTAAAATCGAAAATAATACTCATATGCTTCAAATTACGTGCTAAATTGTGGTTTTGAGATTTTTTTTAAATATTTTTTTACATTTTATCGCATAAAGTGATTCAAATTTTGTTTGTTTCCCACGAAACATGGCACACAACACTATTTGGTATATGATATTGTGATAAAACAGTTAGAATAAAAACCCATAGTCATATGCTTGAAATTACGTGCTAAGTTGTATTTATGAGGTTTTTTAAGCGTTTTTGGCACTTTCTCGTAAAAAGTGGTTTAAACTAGGTTTGTTATCCACGCAACTTGGGCGCAACACTATTTGGTATATGTTATTGTGTTTAAATGGTTCGAATCGAAAAAAATAGTCATCTGCTTGAAATTACTTGTTAAGTTGCGTTTTTAAGGTTTTTTAATCGTATTTGGCACGTTCTCATAAAGTGGTCAAAACTTTTTTTGTTTGCCACGACACTTGGCTCACTACACTCTTTGGTATATATTATTGGTTTCAAATGGTTATAATCAAAAACAATAGTCATATGCTTGAAATTACGTGCGAAGTTATGTTTTTTAGGTTTTTTTAAGCGTTTTGGGCACTTTCTTGCAAAAAGTGGTTAAAACTTGGTTTGTTTGTCAGGAAACGTGGCACACAAAACTGTTTAGTATTTGTTATTGTGCTTAAATAGTTGGAATCATACACAATAGTCATATGCTTGAAATTACGTGCTAGTTGCGTTTTTGAGGTTTTTAAGCGTTTTTGGCACTTTCTATCAAAAAGTGGTTGAAAATTGGTTTTTTTTCCCACGAAACTGGGCACACAACACTATTTGGTATATGTTATTGTGTTGAAATGGTTAGAATTGAAAACAATAGTCATATGCTTGAAATTACGTGCTAAGTTACGTTTTTTTAGGTTTTTTTTTTAAGCGTTTTGGGCACTTGCTCGACAAAAGCGGTTGAAACTTTCTTTGATTCCAACGAAACTTGGCACACAATACTAATTGGTATATGTTATTGTGTTGAAATCGTTAGAATCAAAATCAACTGTCAAATGCTTGAAATTACGTGCTAAGTTGCGTTTTTGAGGTTTTTTAAAGCGTTTTCGACATATTCTTGCAAAAAGTAGTTGAAACTTGGTTTGTTTGCAACGAAACTTGGAACACTACACTATTTGCTATATTGTATTGGGTTTAAATGGTTAGAATAAAAAACAATAGTCATATGCTTGAAATTACGTGCTAAGTTATGTTTTGAAAATTTTTTTAAAACGTTTTTGGCACTTTCTAGGATAAAATGGTTCAAACATGGTTTGTTTGCCATGAACATTGGCACACAACACTATTTTGTATAAATTATTGTTTTGAAATAGAAGGAATTAAAAACAATAGTCATAGGCTTTAAATTACATGCTAAGTTGCGTTTTTGAGGTTTTTTATTAAGCATTTTCGGCACATTCTTGCAAAAAGTAGTTGAAACTTGATTTGCTTGCAACGAAACTTGTCACACTACACTATTTGCTATATTGTATTGAGTTGAAATGGTTAGAATAAAAAACAATAGTCATATACTTGAAATTACGTGCTAAGTTGTGTTTTTGAACTCTTTTTTAAACGTTTTTTGCACATTCTAGCATAAAGTGGTTCAAACATGGTTTGTTTGCCTCGAAACTTTACACACAAAATTATTAAGTATAAATTATTGTTTTGAAATAGTTAGAATTAACAATAATAGTAATAGGCTTGAAATTAGATTCTATGTTGCGTTTTTTAGATTATTTTCTGCATTTTGGGCACTTTCTCGCAAAAATTGGTTGAAACTTGGTTTGTTTGCCAGGCAACGTGGAATACAACACTATTTTGTATATGTTATTGTGTTGAAATGGTTATAATTGTAAACAATAGTCATATGCTTGAAATTCCGTGCTAAGTTGCGTTTTTGAGGTTTTTTTAAGCGTTTTGGGCACTTTCTCGCAAAACGTGTTTAAAACTTGGTTTTTTTTGCCAAGAAACGTAGCACACAACACTATTTTGTATATGTTATTGTGGTGAAATGGTTAGAATCGCAAACAATAGTCATAGGATTGAAATTAAGTGCTAATTTGTGTTTTTGAGGTTTTTCAAGCATTTTTGGCGCTTTCTCGCATAAAGTGATTCAAACTTGGTTTTTTTTGCCACGAAACATCGCACACAACGCTATTTGGTATATTTTATTGTGTAGAAACGATTAGAATCAAATACAATAGTTATATGCTTAAAATTACGTGTTGAGTTGCGTTTTTGAAGTTTTTGAAGCGTTTTTGGAACTTTCTCGCATAAAGGGGTTGAAACTTTGTTTATTTGCCACGAAATTTGGCACACAACACTATTTGGTATATCTTATTGTGTTAAAATGGGTATAACCGAAAACAATAGTCATATGCTAGAAAATGCGGGCTAAGTTCCGTTTTTGAGTTTTTATAAGCGTTTTAGGCACCTTCTCGCATAAAGTGGTTCAAATTTGGTTTGTTTGCCACGAAACCTGGCACACAACACTATTTGGTATTTGATATTGTGTTAAAACGATTAGAATCAAAAACAATAGTCATATGCTTGAAATTACGTGCTAGTTGCGTTTTTGAGGTTTTTAAGCGTTTTTGGCACTTTCTATCAAAAAGTGGTTGAAAATTGGTTTTTTTTCCCACGAAACTGGGCACACAACACTATTTGGTATATGTTATTGTGTTGAAATGGTTAGAATTGAAAACAATAGTCATATGCTTAAAATTACGTGCTAAGTTGCGTTTTTTAGGTTTTTTTAAGCATTTTGGGCACTTGCTCGAGAAAAGCGGTTGAAACTTTCTTTGATTGCAACGAAATTTGGCATACAATACTAATTGGTATATGTTATTGTGTTGAAATCGTTAGAATCAAAATCAACTGTCAAATGCTTGAAATTACGTGCTAAGTTGCGTTTTTGAGGTTTTTTAAAGCGTTTTCGACATATTCTTGCAAAAAGTAGTTGAAACTTGGTTTGTTTGCAACGAAACTTGGAACACTACACTATTTGCTATATTGTATTGGGTTTAAATGGTTAGAATAAAAAACAATAGTCATATGCTTGAAATTACGTGCTAAGTTATGTTTTGAAAATTTTTTTAAAACGTTTTTGGCACTTTCTAGCATAAAGTGGTTCAAACATGGTTTGTTTGGCATGAACCTTGGCACACAACACTATTTTGTATAAATTATTGTTTTGAAATAGAAGGAATTAAAAACAATAGGCATAGGCTTGAAATTACATGCTAAGTTGCGTTTTTGAGGTTTTTTAAAGCGTTTTCGTCACATTCTTGCAAAAAGTAGTTGAAACTTGATTTGTTTGCAACGAAACTTGTCACACTACACTATTTGCTATATTGTATTGAGTTGAAATGGTTAGAATAAAAAACAATAGTCATATACTTGAAATTACGTGCTAAGTTGTGTTTTTGAAATCTTTTTTAAACGTTTTTGGCACTTTCTAGCATAAAGTGGTTCAAACATGGTTTGTTTGCCTCGAAACTTTGCACACAAAATGATTAAGTATAAATTATTTTTTTGAATAGTTAGAATTAAAAATAATAGTAATAGGCTTGAAATTAGATTCTAAGTTTCGTTTTTCGATTATTTTCTGCATTTTGGGCACTTTCTCGCAAAAATTGGTTGAAACTTGGTGTGTTTGCCAGTCAACGTGGAATACAACACTATTTTGTATATGTATTGTGTTGAAATGGTTATAATTGTAAACAATAGTCATTATGCTTGAAATTCCGTGCTAAGTTGCGTTTTTGAGGTTTTTTTAAGCGTTTTGGGCACTTTCTCGCAAAACGTGTTTAAAACTTGGTTTTTTTTGCAAGAAACGTGGCACACAACACTATTTTGTATATGTTATTTTGGTGAAATGGTTAGAATCGAAAACAATAGTCATAGGATTGAAATTAAGTGCTAATTTGTATTTAGAGGTTTTTCAAGCGTTTTTGGCGCTTTCTCGCATAAAGTGATTCAAACTTGGTTTTTTTGCCACGAAACATCGCACACAACGCTATTTGGTATATTGTATTGTGTAGAAACGATTAGAATCAAATACAATAGTTATATGCTTAAAATTACGTGCTGAGTTGCGTTTTTGAAGTTTTTAAAGCGTTTTTCGAACTTTCTCGCATAAAGCGGTTGAAACTTTGTTTATTTGCCACGAAACTTGGCACACAACACTATTTGGTATATGTTATTGTGTGAAAATGTTAGAATCGAAAATAATAGTCGTATGATTGAAATTATACGCTAAGTTGCGTTTCTTAGGTTTTTTAAATCATTTTTGGCACTTTCTCACAAAAAGTGGTTGAAACTTTGTTTGTTTGCCACAAAACTTGGCACAAAACAATAATTGGTATATGTTATTGTGTCAAATGGTTAGAATCGAAAACAATAGTCATATGCTAGAAAATTACGTGCTAAGTTGCGTTTTTGAGGTTATTGAAGTCTTTTTGACACTTTCTGCAAAAAGTGGTCGTTTGTTTGCTACGAATCTTGGGACAGCATACTATTTGGTATATCTTACTGTGTTGAAATGGTTTGTAATGAAAACAATAGTCATATGATCAAATTTACATGGTAATTTGTTTTTTTTGAGGTTTTTTTAAGCGTTTTTGGTACTTTTTTGCAAAAAGTGGTGTGAAAGTTGGTTTGTGCGCAACGAAACTTGGCACACAACACTATTTGGTATATCTTATTGTGTTGAAATGGGTATAATCGAAAAAAATAGTCATATGCTAGAAATTGCGTGCTAAGTTCCGTTTTTGAGTTTTTTTAAGCGTTTGAGGCACCTTCTCGCATAAAGTGGTTCAATTTGGTTTGTTTGCCACGAAACCTGGCACACAACACTATTTGGTATACGATATTGTGTTAAAACAATTAGAATCAAAAACAGTAGTCATATGCTTGAATTACGTGCTAGTTGCGTTTTTGAGGTTTTTAAGCGTTTTTGGCACTTTCTCGCAAAAACTGGTTGAAAATTAGTTGTTTCCCACGAAACTGGGCACACAACACTATTTGGAATATGTTATTGTGTTGAAATGCTTAGAATTGAAAACAATAGTCATATGCTTTAAATTACGTGCTATGTTGCATTTTTATATTATTTTAAGCGTTATTGGCACTTTCTCGCAAAAAGTGGTGTAAACTTGGTTTGTTTGCCACGAAAATTGGCACACGAAGCTATTTGGTACAATTTATTGTTTTAATATGGATAGAATCGAAAAAATAATAATATGCTTGGAATTACGTACTAAGTTGCGTTTTTTAGTTTTTTTAAGAGTTTTGTGCACTTTCTCGCAAAAAGTGGTTCAAAAGTAGGTTTGTTATTCATGAAACTTCGCACGCAACACTATTTATTATATGTTATTGTGTCGAAATGGTTAGAATCGAAAAAAATAGCCATATGCTTGAAATTACGTGGTAAGTTGCGTTTTTGTTTTGTTTTTTTAATCGTTTTTGGAACTTTCTCGCATAAATTGGTTCAAACTAGGTTTGTTTGCAAATAAACTTGGCAGACAACACTATTTGGTATTTTTTATTGTGTTGAATTGGGTAGAATCGAAAACAATACTCATATGTTTGAAATTACGTGCGAAGTTTTCTTTTTGAGGTTTTTTTAAGCGTTCTTGGCACTTTCTTGCAAAAAGTGGTTGAAACTTCGTTTGTTTGCAACAAAACTTGGCACACAACACAATTTGGTATATCTTACTATGTTGAAATGTTAAAATCGAAAATAATACTCATATGCTTCAAATTACGTGCTAAATTGTGGTTTTGAGATTTTTTTTAAATATTTTTTACATTTTATCGCATAAAGTGATTCAAATTTTGTTTGTTTCCCACGAAACATGGCACACAACACTATTTGGTATATGATATTGTGATAAAACAGTTAGAATAAAAACCCATAGTCATATGCTTGAAATTACGTGCTAAGTTGTATTTATGAGGTTTTTTAAGCGTTTTTGGCACTTTCTCGTAAAAAGTGGTTTAAACTAGGTTTGTTATCCACGCAACTTGGGGCGCAACACTATTTGGTATATGTTATTGTGTTTAAATGGTTCGAATCGAAAAAAATAGTCATCTGCTTGAAATTACTTGTTAAGTTGCGTTTTTAAGGTTTTTTTAATCGTATTTGGCACGTTCTCATAAAGTGGTCAAAACTTTTTTTGTTTGCCACGACACTTGGCTCACTACACTCTTTGGTATATATTATTGGTTTCAAATGGTTATAATCAAAAACAATAGTCATATGCTTGAAATTACGTGCGAAGTTATGTTTTTTAGGTTTTTTTAAGCGTTTTGGGCACTTTCTTGCAAAAAGTGGTTAAAACTTGGTTTGTTTGTCAGGAAACGTGGCACACAAAACTGTTTAGTATTTGTTATTGTGCTTAAATAGTTGGAATCATACACAATAGTCATATGCTTGAAATTACGTGCTAAGTTGCGTTTTTGAGGTTTTTTAAGCGTTTTTTTCAGTGTTAGCGTACTTTCTCGCAAAAAGTGGTTGAAACTTTGTTTATTTGCCACGAAACTTGGCACAAAACACTATTTGGTATAAATTATTGTTTTGAAATAGTTAGAATTAAAAAGTATAGTCATAGGCTATAAATTAGGTGCTAAGTTGCGTTTTTTAGATTTTTTTTCGGTGTTTTAGGCATTTTCTCGCAAAAAGTTGTTGAAACTTGGTTTGTTTGCAAGGAAACATGGAACATAACACTATTTGGTATATGTTAATGTGTTGAAATGGTTAGAATTTTAAACAATAGTCATATGCTTGAAATTACGTGCTAAGTTGCGTTTTTTAGGTTTTTTTAAACGTTTTGGGCACTTGCTCGACAAAAGCGGTTGAAACTTTCTTTGTTTGCAACGAAACTTGGCACACAATACTAATTGGTATACGTTATTGTGTTGAAATCGTTAGAATCAAAATCAACTTTCAAATGCTTGAAATTACGTGCTAAGTTGCGTTTTAGAGGTTTTTTTAAGCATTTTCGACACATTCTTGCAAAAAGTAGTTGAAACTTGGTTTGTTTGCAACGAATCTTGGAACACTACACTATTTGCTATATTGTATTGGGTTTAAATGGTTAGAATAAAAAACAATAGTCATTTGCTTGAAATTACGTGCTAAGTTATGTTTTGAAAATTTTTTTAAAACG
This sequence comes from Amaranthus tricolor, assembly GCF_026212465.1. Lineage (NCBI taxonomy): Eukaryota > Viridiplantae > Streptophyta > Magnoliopsida > Caryophyllales > Amaranthaceae > Amaranthus > Amaranthus tricolor. Next base: position 21,760,630 of record NC_080058.1, read on the forward strand.
TTTTTGGCACTTTCTAGCATAAAGTGGTTCAAACATGGTTTGTTTGCCATGAACCTTGGCACACAACAGTATTTTGTATAAATTATTGTTTTGAAATAGAAGGAATTAAAAACAATAGTCATAGGCTTGAAATTACATGCTAAGTTGCGTTTTTGAGGTTTTTTTAAAGCGTTTTCGGCACATTCTTGCAAAAAGTAGTTGAAACTTGATTTGTTTGCAACGAAACTTGTCACACTACACTATTTGCTATATTGTATTGAGTTGAAATGGTTAGAATAAAAAACAATAGTCATATACTTGAAATTACGTGCTAAGTTGTGTTTTTGAAATCTTTTTTAAACGTTTTTGGCAGTTTCTAGCATAAAGTGGTTCAAAACATGGTTCGTTTGCCTCGAAACTTTGCACACAAAATTATTAAGTATAAATTATTGTTTTGAAATAGTTAGAATTAACAACAATAGTAATAGGCTTGAAATTAGATTCTAAATTGCGTTTTTTAGATTATTTACTGCATTTTGGGCACTTTCTCGCAAAAATTGGTTGAAACTTGGTTTGTTTGCCAGGCAACGTGGAATACAACACTATTTTGTATATGTTATTGTGTTGAAATGGTTAGAATTGTAAAAAATAGTCATATGCTTGAAATTCCGTGCTAAGTTGCGTTTTTGAGGTTTTTTTAAGCGTTTTGGGCACTTTCTCGCAAAACGTGGTTAAAACTTGGTTTTTTTTGCCACGAAACGTGGCACACAACACTATTTTGTATATGTTGTTGTGGTGAAATGGTTAGAATCGAAAACAATAGTCATAGGATTGAAATTAAGTGCTAATTTGTGTTTTTGAGGTTTTTCAAGCGTTTTTGGCGCTTTCTCGCATAAAGTGATTCAAACTTGGTTTTTTTGCCACGAAACATCGCACACAACGCTATTTGGTATATTTTATTGTGTAGAAACGATTAGAATCAAATACAATAGTTATATGCTTAAAATTATTGGTATATCTTATTTTGTTGAAATGGGTATAATCGAAAACAATAGTCATATGCTAGAAATTGCGTGCTAAGTTCCGTTTTTGAGTTTTTTTAAGTGTTTTAGGCACCTTCTCGCATAAAGTGGTTCAAATTTGGTTTGTTTGCCACGAAACCTGGCACACAACACTATTTAGTATATGATATTGTGTTAGAACGATTAGAATCAACAAAAATAGTCATATGCTTGAAATTACGTGCTAGTTGCGTTTTTGAGGTTTTTAAGCGTTTTTGGCACTTTCTCCCAAAAAGTGGTTGAAAATTGGTTTGTTTCCCACGTACCTGGGCACACAACACTATTTAGTATATGTTATTGTGTTGAAATGGTTAGAATTGTAAACAATAGTCATATGCTTGAAATTCCGTGCTAAGTTGCGTTTTTGAGGTTTTTTTAAGCGTTTTGGGCACTTTCTCGCAAAACGTGTTTAAAACTTGGTTTTTTTTGCCAAGAAACGTGGCACACAACACTATTTTGTATATGTTATTTTGGTGAAATGGTTAGAATCGAAAACAATAGTCATAGGATTGAAATTAAGTGCTAATTTGTATTTTAGAGGTTTTTCAAGCGTTTTTGGCGCTTTCTCGCATAAAGTGATTCAAACTTGGTTTTTTTGCCACGAAACATCGCACACAACGCTATTTGGTATATTTTATTGTGTAGAAACGATTAGAATCAAATACAATAGTTATATGCTTAAAATTACGTGCTGAGTTGCGTTTTTGAAGTTTTTAAAGCGTTTTTCGAACTTTCTCGCATAAAGCGGTTGAAACTTTGTTTATTTGCCACGAAACTTGGCACACAACACTATTTGGTATATGTTATTGTGTTGAAAATGTTAGAATCGAAAATAATAGTCGTATGATTGAAATTATACGCTAAGTTGCGTTTCTTAGGTTTTTTAAATCATTTTTGGCACTTTCTCACAAAAAGTGGTTGAAACTTTGTTTGTTTGCCACAAAACTTGGCACAAAACAATAATTGGTATATGTTATTGTGTTCAAATGGTTAGAATCGAAAACAATAGTCATATGCTAGAAATTACGTGCTAAGTTGCGTTTTTGAGGTTATTTGAAGTCTTTTTGACACTTTCTTGCAAAAAGTGGTCGTTTGTTTGCTACGAATCTTGGGACAGCATACTATTTGGTATATCTTACTGTGTTGAAATGGTTAGAATTGAAAACAATAGTCATATGATCAAATTTACATGGTAATTTGTTTTTTTGAGGTTTTTTAAGCGTTTTTGGTACTTTTTTGCAAAAAGTGGTTGAAAGTTGGTTTGTGCGCAACGAAACTTGGCACACAACACTATTTGGTATATCTTATTGTGTTGAAATGGGTATAATCGAAAAAAATAGTCATATGCTAGAAATTGCGTGCTAAGTTCCGTTTTTGAGTTTTTTTAAGCGTTTGAGGCACCTTCTCGCATAAAGTGGTTCAAATTTGGTTTGTTTGCCACGAAACCTGGCACACAACACTATTTGGTATACGATATTGTGTTAAAACGATTAGAATCAAAAACAGTAGTCATATGCTTGAAATTACGTGCTAGTTGCGTTTTTGAGGTTTTTAAGCGTTTTTGGCACTTTCTCGCAAAAACTGGTTGAAAATTAGTTTGTTTCCCACGAAACTGGGCACACAACACTATTTGGAATATGTTATTGTGTTGAAATGCTTAGAATTGAAAACAATAGTCATATGCTTTAAATTACGTGCTATGTTGCATTTTTATATTATTTTAAGCGTTATTGGCACTTTCTCGCAAAAAGTGGTGTAAACTTGGTTTGTTTGCCACGAAAATTGGCACACGAAGCTATTTGGTACAATTTATTGTTTTAATATGGATAGAATCGAAAAAATAATAATATGCTTGGAATTACGTACTAAGTTGCGTTTTTTAGTTTTTTTAAGAGTTTTGTGCACTTTCTCGCAAAAAGTGGTTCAAAAGTAGGTTTGTTATTCATGAAACTTCGCACGCAACACTATTTATTATATGTTATTGTGTCGAAATGGTTAGAATCGAAAAAAATAGCCATATGCTTGAAATTACGTGGTAAGTTGCGTTTTTGTTTTGTTTTTTTAATCGTTTTTGGAACTTTCTCGCATAAATTGGTTCAAACTAGGTTTGTTTGCAAATAAACTTGGCAGACAACACTATTTGGTATTTTTTATTGTGTTGAATTGGGTAGAATCGAAAACAATACTCATATGTTTGAAATTACGTGCGAAGTTTTCTTTTTGAGGTTTTTTTAAGCGTTCTTGGCACTTTCTTGCAAAAAGTGGTTGAAACTTCGTTTGTTTGCAACAAAACTTGGCACACAACACAATTTGGTATATCTTACTATGTTGAAATGTTAAAATCGAAAATAATACTCATATGCTTCAAATTACGTGCTAAATTGTGGTTTTGAGATTTTTTTTAAATATTTTTTACATTTTATCGCATAAAGTGATTCAAATTTTGTTTGTTTCCCACGAAACATGGCACACAACACTATTTGGTATATGATATTGTGATAAAACAGTTAGAATAAAAACCCATAGTCATATGCTTGAAATTACGTGCTAAGTTGTATTTATGAGGTTTTTTAAGCGTTTTTGGCACTTTCTCGTAAAAAGTGGTTTAAACTAGGTTTGTTATCCACGCAACTTGGGGCGCAACACTATTTGGTATATGTTATTGTGTTTAAATGGTTCGAATCGAAAAAAATAGTCATCTGCTTGAAATTACTTGTTAAGTTGCGTTTTTAAGGTTTTTTTAATCGTATTTGGCACGTTCTCATAAAGTGGTCAAAACTTTTTTTGTTTGCCACGACACTTGGCTCACTACACTCTTTGGTATATATTATTGGTTTCAAATGGTTATAATCAAAAACAATAGTCATATGCTTGAAATTACGTGCGAAGTTATGTTTTTTAGGTTTTTTTAAGCGTTTTGGGCACTTTCTTGCAAAAAGTGGTTAAAACTTGGTTTGTTTGTCAGGAAACGTGGCACATTAACTGTTTAGTATTTGTTATTGTGCTTAAATAGTTGGAATCATACACAATAGTCATATGCTTGAAATTACGTGCTAAGTTGCGTTTTTGAGGTTTTTTAAGCGTTTTTTTCAGTGTTAGCGTACTTTCTCGCAAAAAGTGGTTGAAACTTTGTTTATTTGCCACGAAACTTGGCACAAAACACTATTTGGTATAAATTATTGTTTTGAAATAGTTAGAATTAAAAAGTATAGTCATAGGCTATAAATTAGGTGCTAAGTTGCGTTTTTTAGATTTTTTTTTCGGTGTTTTAGGCATTTTCTCGCAAAAAGTTGTTGAAACTTGGTTTGTTTGCAAGGAAACATGGAACATAACACTATTTGGTATATGTTAATGTGTTGAAATGGTTAGAATTTTAAACAATAGTCATATGCTTGAAATTACGTGCTAAGTTGCGTTTTTTAGGTTTTTTTAAACGTTTTGGGCACTTGCTCGACAAAAGCGGTTGAAACTTTCTTTGTTTGCAACGAAACTTGGCACACAATACTAATTGGTATACGTTATTGTGTTGAAATCGTTAGAATCAAAATCAACTTTCAAATGCTTGAAATTACGTGCTAAGTTGCGTTTTAGAGGTTTTTTTAAGCATTTTCGACACATTCTTGCAAAAAGTAGTTGAAACTTGGTTTGTTTGCAACGAATCTTGGAACACTACACTATTTGCTATATTGTATTGGGTTTAAATGGTTAGAATAAAAAACAATAGTCATTTGCTTGAAATTACGTGCTAAGTTATGTTTTGAAAATTTTTTTAAAACGTTTTTGGCACTTTCTAGCATAAAGTGGTTCAAACATGGTTTGTTTGCCATGAACCTTGGCACACAACAGTATTTTGTATAAATTATTGTTTTGAAATAGAAGGAATTAAAAACAATAGTCATAGGCTTGAAATTACATGCTAAGTTGCGTTTTTGAGGTTTTTTTAAAGCGTTTTCGGCACATTCTTGCAAAAAGTAGTTGAAACTTGATTTGTTTGCAACGAAACTTGTCACACTACACTATTTGCTATATTGTATTGAGTTGAAATGGTTAGAATAAAAAACAATAGTCATATACTTGAAATTACGTGCTAAGTTGTGTTTTTGAAATCTTTTTTAAACGTTTTTGGCAGTTTCTAGCATAAAGTGGTTCAAAACATGGTTCGTTTGCCTCGAAACTTTGCACACAAAATTATTAAGTATAAATTATTGTTTTGAAATAGTTAGAATTAACAACAATAGTAATAGGCTTGAAATTAGATTCTAAATTGCGTTTTTTAGATTATTTACTGCATTTTGGGCACTTTCTCGCAAAAATTGGTTGAAACTTGGTTTGTTTGCCAGGCAACGTGGAATACAACACTATTTTGTATATGTTATTGTGTTGAAATGGTTAGAATTGTAAAAAATAGTCATATGCTTGAAATTCCGTGCTAAGTTGCGTTTTTGAGGTTTTTTTAAGCGTTTTGGGCACTTTCTCGCAAAACGTGGTTAAAACTTGGTTTTTTTTGCCACGAAACGTGGCACACAACACTATTTTGTATATGTTGTTGTGGTGAAATGGTTAGAATCGAAAACAATAGTCATAGGATTGAAATTAAGTGCTAATTTGTGTTTTTGAGGTTTTTCAAGCGTTTTTGGCGCTTTCCCGCATAAAGTGATTCAAACTTGGTTTTTTTGCCACGAAACATCGCACACAACGCTATTTGGTATATTTTATTGTGTAGAAACGATTAGAATCAAATACAATAGTTATATGCTTAAAATTATTGGTATATCTTATTTTGTTGAAATGGGTATAATCGAAAACAATAGTCATATGCTAGAAATTGCGTGCTAAGTTCCGTTTTTGAGTTTTTTTAAGTGTTTTAGGCACCTTCTCGCATAAAGTGGTTCAAATTTGGTTTGTTTGCCACGAAACCTGGCACACAACACTATTTGGTATATGATATTGTGTTAGAACGATTAGAATCAACAAAAATAGTCATATGCTTGAAATTACGTGCTAGTTGCGTTTTTGAGGTTTTTAAGCGTTTTTGGCACTTTCTCCCAAAAAGTGGTTGAAAATTGGTTTGTTTCCCACGTACCTGGGCACACAACACTATTTAGTATATGTTATTGTGTTGAAATGGTTAGAATTGAAAACAATAGTCATATGCTTGAAATTACGTGCTATGTTGCATTTTTATGTTTTTTTAAGCGTTATTGGCACTTTCTCGCAAAAAGTGGTGTAAACTTGGTTTGTTTGCCACGAAAACTGGCACACGAAGCTATTTTGTACATTTTATTATGTTAATATGGATAGAATCGAAAAAATAATAATATGCTTGGAATTACGTACTAAGTTGCGTTTTTTAGTTTTTTTAAGAGTTTTGTGCACTTTCTCGCAAAAAGTGGTTCAAAAGTAGGTTTGTTATTCATGAAACTTCGCACGCAACACTATTTATTATATGTTATTGTGTCGAAATGGTTAGAATCGAAAAAAAATAGTCATATGCTTGAAATTACGTGGTAAGTTGCGTTTTTTTTGTTTTTTTAATCGTTTTTGGAACTTTCTCGCATAAATTGGTTCAAACTAGGTTTGTTTGCAAAGAAACTTGGCACACAACACTATTTGGTTTTTTTTATTGTGTTGAATTGGGTAGAATCGAAAACAATACTCATATGTTTGAAATTACGTGCGAAGTTTTCTTTTTGAGGTTTTTTTAAGCGTTCTTGGCACTTTCTTGCAAAAAGTGGTTGAAATTTCGTTTGTTTGCAACAAAACTTGGCACACAACACAATTTGGAATATCTTACTATGTGTAAATGGTTAAAATCGAAAACAATACACATATGCTTGAAATTACGTGCTAAATTGTGGTTTTGAGATTCTTTTTAAATATTTTTTACATTTTATCGCATAAAGTGATTCAAATTTTGTTTGTTTGCCACGAAACATGGCAAACAACACTCTTTGGTATATGATATTGTGTTAAAACAGTTAGAATAAAAAACCATAGTCATATGCTTGAAATTACGTGCTAAGTTGTGTTTTTGAGGTTTTTTAAGCGTTTTTGGCACTTTCTCGTAAAAAGTGGTTTAAACTAGGTTTGTTATCCACGCAACTTGGCGCGCAACACTATTTGGTATATGTTATTGTGTTTAAATGTTTCGAATCGAAAAAAATAGTCATCTGCTTGAAATTACGTGTTAAGTATCGTTTTTAAGGTTTTTTTAATCGTATTTGGCACGTTCTCATAAAGTGGTTAAAACTTTTTTTGTTTGCCACGACACTTGGCTCACTACACTCTTTGGTATATATTATTGGTTTCAAATGGTTATAATCAAAAACAATAGTCATACGCTTGAAATTACGTGCGAAGTTATGTTTTTTAGGTTTTTTTAAGCGTTTTGGGCACTTTCTTGCAAAAAGTGGTTAAAACTTGGTTTGTTTGTCAGGAAACGTGGCACACAAAACTGTTGAGTATTTGTTATTGTGTTGAAATAGTTGGAATCATACACAATAGTCATATGCTTGAAATTACGTGCTAAGTTGCGTTTTTGATGTTTTTTTAAGCGTTTTTTTTCAGTGTTAGCGTACTTTCTCGCAAAAAGTGGTTGAAACTTTGTTTATTTGCCACGAAACTTGGCACAGAACACTATTTGGTATAAATTATTGTTTTGAAATAGTTAGAATTAAAAACAATAGTCATAGGCTATAAATTAGGTGCTAAGTTGCGTTTTTTAGATTTTTTTTCGGTGTTTTAGGCATTTTCTCGCAAAAAGTGGTTGAAACTTGGTTTGTTTGCCAGGAAACATGGAACACAACACAATTTGGTATATGTTAATGTGTTGAAATGGTTAGAATTGTAAAAAATAGTCATATCCTTGAAATTACGTGCTAAGTTGCATTTTTTAGGTTTTTTTAAGTGTTTTGGGCACTTGCTCGACAAAAGCGGTTGAAACTTTCTTTGTTTGCAACGAAACTTGGCACACAATACTAATTGGTATATGTTATTGTGTTGAAATCGTTAGAATCAAAATCCACTGTCAAATGCTTGAAATTACGTGCTAAGTTGCGTTTTTCAGGTTTTTTAAAGCGTTTTCGACACATTCTTGCAAAATGTAGTTGAAACTTGGTTTGTTTGCAACGAAACTTGGAACACTACACTATTTGCTATATTGTATTGGGTTTAAATGGTTAGAATAAAAAACAATAGTCATATGCTTGAAATTACGTGCTAAGTTATGTTTTGAAAATTTTTTTAAAACGTTTTTGGCACTTTCTAGCATAAAGTGGTTCAAACATGGTTTGTTTGCCATGAACCTTGGCACACAACACTATTTTTTATAAATTATTGTTATTAAATAGAAGGAATTAAAAACAATAGTCATAGGCTTGAAATTACATGCTAAGTTGTGTTTTTGAGGTTTTTTTAAAGCGTTTTCGGCACATTCTTGCAAAAAGTAGTTGAAACTTGATTTGTTTGCAACGAAACTTGTCACACTACACTATTTGCTATATTGTATTGAGTTGAAATGGTTAGAATAAAAAACAATAGTCATATACTTGAAATTACGTGCTAAGTTGTGTTTTTGAAATCTTTTTTAAACGTTTTTGGCACTTTCTAGCATAAAGTGGTTCAAACATGGTTTGTTTGCCTCGAAACTTTGCACACAAAATTATTAAGTATAAATTATTGTTTTGAAATAGTTAGAATTAACAACAATAGTAATAGGCTTGAAATTAGATTCTAAATTGCGTTTTTTAGATTATTTTCTTCATTTTGGGCACTTTCTCGCAAAAAATTGTTGAAACTTGGTTTGTTTGCCAGGGAACATGGAATACAACACTATTTTGTATATGTTATTGTGTTGAAATGGTTAGAATTGTAAACAATACTCATATGCTTGAAATTTCGTGCTAAGTTGCGTCTTTGAGGTGTTTTTAAGCGTTTTGGGCACTTTCTCGCAAAACGTGGTTAAAACTAGGTTTTTTTTGCCAAGAAACGTGGCACACAACACTATTTTGTATATGTTATTGTGGTGAAATGGTTAGAATCGAAAACAATAGTCATAGGATGGAAATTAAGTGCTAATTTGTGTTTTTGAGGTTTTTCAAGCGTTTTTGGCGCTTTCTCGCATAAAGTGATTCAAACTTGGTTTTTTTGCCACGAAACATCGCACACAACGCTATTTGGTATATTTTATTGTGTAGAAACGATTAGAATCAAATACAATAGTTATATGCTTAAAATTACATGTTCAGTTGCGTTTTTGATGTTTTTGAAGCGTTTTTGGAACTTTCTCGCATAAAGGGGTTGAAACTTTGTTTATTTGCCACGAAACTTGGCACACAACACTATTTGGTATATCTTATTGTGTTGAAATGGGTATAATCGAAAACAATAGTCATATGCTAGAAATTGCGTGCTAAGTTCCGTTTTTGAGTTTTTTAAGCGTTTTAGGCACCTTCTCGCATAAAGTGGTTCAAATTTGGTTTGTTTGCCACGAAACCTGGCACACAACACTATTTGGTATATGATATTGTGTTAAAACGATTAGAATCAACAACAATAATCATATGCTTGAAATTAAGTGCTAGTTGCGTTTTTGAGGTTTTTAAGCGTTTTTGGCACTTTCTCGCAAAAAGTGGTTGAAAATTGGTTTGTTTCCCACGAAGCAGGGCACACAACACTATTTGGTATATGTTATTGTGTTGAAATGGTTAGAATTGGAAACAATAGTCATATGCTTGAAATTACGTGCTATGTTGCATTTTTATGTTTTTTTTAAACGTTATTGGCACTTTCTCGCAAAAAGTGGTGTAAACTTGGTTTGTTTGCCACGAAAATTGGCACACGAAGATATTTGGTACATTTTATTGTGTTAATATGGATAGAATCGAAAAAATAATAATATGCTTGGAATTACGAACTAAGTTGCGTTTTTTAGTTTTTTTAAGAGTTTTGTTCACTTTCTCGCAAAAAAGTGGTTCAAAAGTAGGTTTGTTATTCATGAAACTTCGCACGCAACACTATTTATTATATGTTATTGTGTCGAAATGGTTAGAATCGAAACAAATAGTCATATGCTTGAAATTACGTGGTAAGTTGCGTTTTTTTTTGTTTTTTAAATCGTTTTTGGAACTTTCTCGCATAAATTGGTTCAAACTAGGTTTGTTTGCAAAGAAACTTGGCACACAACACTATTTGGTATTTTTTATTGTGTTGAATTTGGTAGAATCGAAAACAATACTCATATGTTTGAAATTACGTGCGAAGTTTTCTTTTTGAGGTTTTTTTAAGCGTTCTTGGCACTTTCTTGCTAAAAGTGGTTGAAACTTCGTTTGTTTGCAACAAAACTTGGCACACAACACAATTTGGTATATCTTACTATGTTGAAATGGTTAAAATCGAAAATAATACTCATATGCTTGAAATTACGTGCTAAATTGTGGTTTTGAGATTTTTTTTAAATATTTTTTACATTTTATCGCATAAAGTGATTCAAATTTTGTTTGTTTGCCACGAAACATTGCACACAACACTATTTGGTATATGATATTGTGTTAAAACAGTTAGAATAAAAAACCATAGTCATATGCTTGAAATTACGTGCTAAGTTGTGTTTTTGAGGTTTTTTAAGCGTTTTTGGCACTTTCTCGTAAAAAGTGGTTTAAACTAGGTTTGTTATCCACGCAACTTGGCACGCAACACTATTTGGTATATGTTATTGTGTTTAAATGGATCGAATCGAAAAAAATAGTCATCTGCTTGAAATTACGTGTTAAGTTGCGTTTTTAAGGTTTTTTTAATCGTATTTGGCACGTTCTCATAAAGTGGTTAAAACTTTTTTTGTTTGCCACGACACTTGGCTCACTACACTCTTTGGTATATATTATTGGTTTCAAATGGTTATAATCAAAAACAATAGTCATATGCTTGAAATTACGTGCGAAGTTATGTTTTTTAGGTTTTTTTAAGCGTTTTGGGCACTTTCTTGCAAAAAGTGGTTAAAACTTGGTTTGTTTGTTAGGAAACGTGGCACACAAAACTGTTTAGTATTTGTTATTGTGTTGAAATAGTTGGAATCATACACAATAGTCATATGCTTGAAATTGGGTGCTAAGTTGCGTTTTTCAGGTTTTTTTGAGCGTTTTTTTTCAGTGTTAGCGTACTTTCTCGCAAAAAGTGGTTGAAACTTTGTTTATTTGCTACGAAACTTGGCACAGAACACTATTTGGTATAAATTATTGTTTTGAAATAGTTAGAATTAAAAACAATAGTCATAGGCTATATATTAGGTGCTAAGTTGCGTTTTTAGATTTTTTTTCGGTGTTTTAGGCATTTTCTCGCAAAAAGTGGTTGAAACTTGGTTTGTTTGCCAGGCAACATGGAACACAACACTATTTGGTATATGTTATTGTGTTGAATTGGTTAGACTTGTAAACAATAGTCATATGCTTGAAATTACGTGCTAAGTTTCGTTTTTTAGGTTTTTCTAAGCGTTTTGCGCACTTGCTCGACAAAAGCGGTTGAAACTTTCTTTGTTTGCAACAAAACATGGCACACAATACTGATTGGTATATGTTATAGTATTGAAATCGTCAGAATCGAAATCAACTGTCAAATGCTTGAAATTACGTGCTAAGTTGCGTTTTTGAGGTTTTTTAAAGCGTTTTCGACACATTCTTGCAAAAAGTAGTTGAAACTTGGTTTGTTTGCAACGAAACTTTGCACACTACACTATTTGCTAAATAGTATTGGGTTGAAAAGGTTAGAATAAAAAACAATAGTCATATGCTTGAAATTACGTACTAAGTTGTGTTTTTGAAATTTTTTAAAACGTTTTTGGCACTTTCTAGCATATAGTGGTTCAAAAATGGTTTGTTTACCACGAGACTTGTCACACAACACTATTTGGTATAAATTATTGTTTTGAAATAGTTAGAATTAAAAACAATAGTCATAGACTTGAAATTAGATGCTAAATTGCATTTTTTAGATTTTTTTCTGCATTTTGGGGACTTTCTCGTAAAAATTGGTTTCAACTTGGTTTGTTTCCCAGGAAACTTGGAACACAAAACTATTTGGTATATGTTATTGTGTTGAAATGGTTAGAATTGTAAACAATTGTCATATGCTTGAAATTACGTGCTAAGTTGCATTTTTTAGGTTATTCTAAGCGTTTTGGGCACTTTCTCGACAAAAGCGGTTGAAACTTTCCTTATTTGCAACGAAACTTGGCACACAATACTAATTGGTAAATGTTATTGTGTTGAAATCGTGAGAATCGTAATCAACAGTCAAATTCTTGAAATTACGTGCTAAGTTGCGTTTGTGAGGTTTTTAAAAGCGTTTTCGGCACATTCTTGCAAAAAGTAGTTGAAACTTGGTTTGTTTGCAACGAAACTTGGCACACTACACTATTTGCTATATTGTATTGTGTTGAAATGGTTAGAATCAAAAACAATAGTCATATGCTTGAAATTACGTGCTAAGTTGTGTTTTTGAAATTTTTTTTAAATGTTTTTGGCACTTTCTAGCATAAAGTGGTTCAAACATGGTTTGTTTGCCACAAAACTTGGTACACAACACTATTTTGTATAAATTATTGTTTTGAAATAGTTAGAAGTAAAAACAATAGTCATACGCTTAAAATTAGATGCTAAGTTGCGTTTTTTAGATTTTTTTTCTGCGGTTTGGGCACTTTCTCGCAAAAATTGTTTGAAACTTGGTTTATTTGCCAGGAAACGTGGAACACAACACTATTTGGTATATGTTATTGTGTTGAAATGGTTAGAATTGTAAACAATAGTGATATGCTTTAAATTACGTGCTAAGTTGCGTTTTTGATGTTTTTTAAGGGTTTTTTTTCAGTGTTAGCGTACTTTCTTGCAAAAAGTGGTTGAAACTTTGTTTATTTGCCACGAAACTTGGCACAGAACACTATTTAGCATAAATTATTGTTTTGAAATAGTTATAATTAAAAACAATAGTCATAAGCTATAAATTAGGTGCTAAGTTGCGTTTTTTAGATTTTTTTCGGTGTTTTAGGCATTTTCTCGCAAAAAGTGGTTGAAACTTGGTTTGTTTGCCAGGAAACATGGAACACAACACTATTTGGTATATGTTATTGTGTTGAAATGGTTAGAATTATAAACAATAGTCATATACTTGAAATTACGTGCTAAGTTGCGTTTTTTAGGTTTTTCTAAGCGTTTTGGGCACTTACTCGACAAAAGCGGTTGAAACTTTCTTTGTTTGCAACGAAACTTGGCACACAATACTAATTAGTATATGTTATTGTATTGAAATTGTTAGAATCAAAATCAACTGTCAAATGCTTGAAATTACGTGCTAAGTTGCGTTTTTGAGGTTTTTTAAAGCGTTTTCGACACATTCTTGCAAAAAGTAGTTGAAACTTGGTTTGTTTGCAACGAAACTTGGAACACTACACTATTTGCTATATCGTATTAGGTTTAAATGGTTAGAATAAAAAACAATAGTCATATGCTTGAAATCACGTGCTAAGTTATGTTTTTAAAATTTTTTTAAAACGTTTTTGGCACTTTCTAGCATAAAGTGGTTCAAACATGGTTTGTTTGCCACGAACCTTGGCACACAACACTATTTTGTATAAATTATTGTTTTGAAATAGTTAGAATTAAAAACAATAGTCATAGGCTGGAAATTACGTGCTAAGTTTCGTTTTTGAGGTTTTTTTAAAGCGTTTTCGGCACATTCTTGCAAAAAGTAGTTGAAACTTGATTTGTTTGCAACGAAACTTGTGACACTACACTATTTGCTATATTGTATTGAGTTGAAATGGTTAGATCAAAAAATAATAGTCATATACTTGAAATTCCGTGCTAAGTTGTGTTTTTGAAATTTTTTTAAACGTTTTTGGCACTTTCTAGCATAAAGTGGTTCAAAAATGGTTAGTTTGCCTCGAAACTTTGCACACAATATTATTTGGTATAAATTATTGTTTTAAAATAGTTAGAATTATCAACAATAGTAATAGGCTTGAAATTAGATTCTAAGTTGCGTTTTTTAGATTATTTTCTGCATTTTGGGCACTTTCTCGCAAAAATTGGTTGAAACTTGGTTTGTTTGCCAGGCAACGTGGAATACAACACTATTTGGTATAAGTTATTGTGTTGAAATGGTTAGAATTGTAAACAATAGTCATATGCGTGAAATTTCGTGCTAAGTTGCGTTCTTGAGGTTTTTTTAAGCGTTTGCAAAAAGTGGTGGAAAGTTTGATTATTTGCCATGAAACTTGGCACATAACACTATTTGGTATAAATTATTGTTTTGAAATAGTTATAATTAAAAACATTAGTCATAATCTTGAAATTAGCTGCTAAGTTGCGTTTTTTTGATTTTTTTTTCTGCGTTTTAGGCACTTTCTCGCAAAAAGTGGTTGAAACTTGGTTTGTTTGCAAGGAAACGTGGAACACAACACTATTTGGTATATGTTATTGTTTTGAAATGGTTAGAATTGTAAACAATAGTCATATGCTTGAAATTACATGCTAAGTTGCGTTTTTTAGATTTTTCTAAGCGTTTTGGGCACTTTCTCGACAAAAGCGGTTGTAACTTTCTTTGTTTGCAACGAAACTTGGCACACAATACTAATTGGTATTTGATATTGTGTTTAAATCGTTAGAATCAAAATCAACTGTCAAATGCTTGAAATTACGTGCTAAGTTGCGTTTTTGAGATTTTAAAGCGTTTTCGGCACATTCTTGCAAAAAAAAAGTTTAAACTTTGTTTGTTTGCAACGAAACTTGGCACACTACACTATTTGCTATATTGTATTGGGTTTAAATGGTGGGAATAAAAAACAATAGTCATATACTTGAAATTACGAGATAAGTTGTGTTTTTGAAATTATTTTTAAACGTTTTTTGCACTATCTAGCATAAAGTGGTTCAAACATGGTTTGTTTGCCACGAAACTTTGCAAACAGCACTATTTAGTATAAATTATTGTTTTGAAATAGTTAGAATTAAAAACAATAGTCATAGGCTTGAAATTTGATGCTAAGTTGCGTTTTTTAGATTTTTTTCTGCGTTTTGGGCACTTTCTCGCTAAAATTGGTTGAAACATGGTTTGTTTTCCAGGAAACGTGGAACACAACATTATTTGGTATATGTTATTGTGTTGAAATCGTTAGAATTGTAAACAATGGTCATATGCTTGAAATTACGTGCTAAGTTGCGTTTTTTAGGTTTTTCTAAGCGTATTGGGCACTTTCTCGACAAAAGCGGTTGAAACTTTCTTTATTTGCAACGAAACATGGCACACAATACTAATTGGTATATGTTACTGTGTTGAAATCGTTAGAATCGTAATCAATAGTCAAATGCTTGAAATTACGTGCTAAGTTGCGTTTTTGAAGGTTTTAAAAGCGCTTTCAGCACATTCTTGCAAAAAGTAGTTGCAACGAAACTTGGCACACTGCATTATTTGAAATATTGTATTGTGTTGAAATGGTTAGAATCAAAAACAATAGTCATATGCTTAAAATTACGTGCTAAGTTGTGTTTTTGAAATTTTTTTTAAACGTTTTTGGCACTTTCTAGCATAAAGTGGTTCAAAAATGGTTTGTTTGCCACGAACTTTGGCACACAACACTATTTGGTATAAATTATAGTTTTGAAATAGTTAGAATTAAAAAAAAATAGTCATAGACTTGAAATTAGATGCTAAGTTGCGTTTTTAAGATTTTTTTATGCATTTTGGGTACTTTCTCGCAAAAATTGGTTGAAACTTGGTTTGTTTGCCAGGAAACTTGGAACAGAACACTATTTGGTATATGTTATTGTGTTGAAATGGTTAGAATTGTAATCAATTGTCTTATGCTTGAAATTTCGTGCTAAGTTGCATTTTTTAGGTTTTTCTAAGCGTTTTGGGCACTTTCTCGACAAAAGCGATTGAAACTTTCCTTATTTGCAACGAAACTTGGCACACAATACTAATTGGTATATGTTATTGTGTTGAAATCGTTAGAATCGTAATCACCAGTCAAATGCTTTAAATTACGTGCTAAGTTACGTTTGTGAGGTTTTTAAAAGCGTTTTCGACACATTCTTGCAAAAAGTAGTTGAAACTCGGTTTGTTTGCAACGAAACTTGGCTCATTACACTATTTGATATATTGTATTGTGTTGAAATGGTTAGAATCAAAAACAATAGTCATATGCTTGAAATTACGTGCTAAGTTGTGTTTTTAAAATTTTTTTAAAACGTTTTTGGCACTTTCTGGCATAAAGTGGTTCAAACATGGTTTGTTTGCCAAAAAACTTGGTACACAACACTAGTTTTTATAAAGTATTGTTTTGAAATAGTTAGAATTAAAAACAATAATCATACGCTTAAAATTAGTTGCTAAGTTGCGTTTTTTAGATTTTTTTTTCTGCGGTTTGGGCACTTTCTCGCAAAAATTGTTTGAAACTTGGTTTGTTTGCCAAGAAACGTGGAACACAACACTATTTGGTATATGTTATTGTGTTGAAATGGTTAGAATTGTAAACTATAGTGATATGCTTCAAATTACGTGCTAAGTTGCGCTTTTTAGGTTTTTCTAAGCGTATTGGGCACTTTCTCAACAAAAGCGGTTGAAACTTTCTTTATTTGCAACGAAACATGGCACACAATACTAATTGGTATATGTTACTGTGTTGAAATCGTTAGAATCGTAATCAATAGTCAAATGCTTGAAATTACGTGCTAAGTTGCGTTTTTGAAGGTTTTAAAAGCGCTTTCAGCACATTCTTGCAAAAAGTAGTTGCAACGAAACTTGGCACACTGCATTATTTGAAATATTGTATTGTGTTGAAATGGTTAGAATCAAAAACAATAGTCATATGCTTAAAATTACGTGCTAAGTTGTGTTTTTGAAATTTTTTTTAAACGTTTTTGGCACTTTCTAGCATAAAGTGGTTCAAAAATGGTTTGTTTGCCACGAACCTTGGCACACAACACTATTTGGTATAAATTATAGTTTTGAAATAGTTAGAATTAAAAAAAATAGTCATAGACTTGAAATTAGATGCTAAGTTGCGTTTATTAGATTTTTTTATGCATTTTGGGTACTTTCTCGCAAAAATTGGTTGAAACTTGGTTTGTTTGCCAGGAAACTTGGAACAGAACACTATTTGGTTTATGTTATTGTGTTGAAATGGTTAGAATTGTAATCAATTGTCTTATGCTTGAAATTTCGTGCTAAGTTGCATTTTTTAGGTTTTTCTAAGCGTTTTGGGCACTTTCTCGACAAAAGCGATTGAAACTTTCCTTATTTGCAACGAAACTTGGCACACAATACTAATTGGTATATGTTATTGTGTTGAAATCGTTAGAATCGTAATCACCAGTCAAATGCTTTAAATTACGTGCTAAGTTGCGTTTGTGAGGTTTTTAAAAGCGTTTTCGACACATTCTTGCAAAAAGTAGTTGAAACTCGGTTTGTTTGCAACGAAACTTGGCTCATTACACTATTTGATATATTGTATTGTGTTGAAATGGTTAGAATCAAAAACAATAGTCATATGCTTGAAATTACGTGCTAAGTTGTGTTTTTGAAGTTTTTTTAAAACGTTTTTGGCACTTTCCAACATAAAGTGGTTCAAACATGGTTTGTTTACCACAAACCTTGGCACACAACACTATTTTGTATAAATTATTGTTTTGAAATAGTTAGAATTAAAAACAATAGTCATAGGCTTGAAAATACGTGCTAAGTTGCGTTTTTGAGGTTTTTTTAAACGTTTTTGGCACTTTGTAGCATAAAGTGGCACAAACATGGTTTGTTTCCTCGAAACTTTGCACACAAAATTATTTGGTATTAATTATTGTTTTGAAATAGTTAGAATTAACAACAATAGTCATAGGCTTTAAATTAGATGCTAAGTTGCGTTTTTTAGATTTTTTTTTTCTGCGTTTTAGGCACTTTCTCGCAAAAAGTGGTTGAAACTTTGATTATTTGCCATGAAACTTGGCACATAACACTATTTGGAATAAATTATTGTTTTGAAATAGTTATAATTAAAAACATCAGTCATAATCTTGAAATTAGGTGCTAAGTTGCGTTTTTTAGATTTTTTTTTCTGCGTTTTAGACACTTTCTCGCAAAAAGTGGTTGAAACTTGGTTTGTTTGCCAGGAAACGTGGAACACAACACTATTTGGTATATGTTATTGTTTGGAAATAGTTAGAATTGTAAACAATAGTCATATTCTTGAAATTACGTGCTAAGTTGCGTTTTTTAGGTTTTCTTAAGCGTTTTGGGAACTTTCGCGACAAAAGCGGTTGAAACATTCTTTGTTTACAACGAAACTGGGCACACAATACTAATTGGTATATGTTATTGTGTTGAAATTGTTAGAATCAAAATCAACTGTCAAATGCTTGAAATTACGTGCTAAGTTGCGTTTTTGGGGTTTTTAAAGCGTTTTCGGCACATTCTTGCAAAAAAAAAGTTTAAACTTGGTTTGTTTGCAACGAAACATGGCACACTACACTATTTGCTATATTGTATTGGGT
Organism: Amaranthus tricolor; assembly: GCF_026212465.1. Lineage (NCBI taxonomy): Eukaryota > Viridiplantae > Streptophyta > Magnoliopsida > Caryophyllales > Amaranthaceae > Amaranthus > Amaranthus tricolor. The sequence goes on from NC_080058.1 coordinate 21,779,201, forward strand.
TGAAATGGTGGGAATAAAAAACAATAGTCATATGCTTAAAATTACGAGCTAAGTTGTGTTTGTGAAATTTTTTTTAAACGTTTTTTGCACTATCTAGCATAAAGTGGTTCAAACATGGTTTGTTTGCTACGAAACTTGGCACACAACACTATTTTTTATAAATTATTGTTTTGAAATAGTTAGAATCAAAAACAATAGTCATAGGCTTGAAATTTGATGCTAAGTTGCGTTTTTTAGATTTTTTTTCGGCGTTTTGGGCACTTTCTCGCTAAAAATAGTTGAAACATGGTTTGTTTGCCAGGAAACGTGGAACACAACATTATTTGGTATATGTTATTGTGTTGAAATGGTTAGAATTGTAAACAATAGTCATATGCTTGAAATTACGTGCTAAGTTGCGTTTTTTAGGTTTTTCTAAGCGTATTGGGCACTTTCTCGACAAAAGCGGCTGAAACTTTCTTTATTTGCAACGAAACATGGCACACAATACTAATTGGTATAAGTTATTGTGTTGAAATCGTTAGAATCGTAATCAATAGTCACGTTTTTGAAATTACGTGCTAAGTTGCGTTTGTGAGGTTTTTAAAAGCGTTTTCGTCACATTCTTGCAAAAAGTAGTAGAAACTTGGTTTGTTTGCAACGAAACTTGGCACACTACACTATTTGCTATATTGTATTGTGTTGAAATGGTTAGAATCAAAAACAATAGTCATATGCTTGAAATTACGTGCTAAGTTGTGTTTTTGAAATTTTTTTAAAACGTTTTTTGCACTTTCTAGCATAAAGTGGTTCAAACATGGTTTGTTTGCCATAAAACTTGGTACACAACACTATTTTTTATAAATTATTGTTTTGAAATAGATAGAATTAAAAAAAATTGTCATACGCTTAAAATTAGATGCTAAGTCGCGTTTTTTAGATTTTTTTTCTGCGGTTTGGGCACTTTCTCGCAAAAATTGTTTGAAACTTGGTTTGTTTGCCAAGAAACGTGGAACACAACACTATTTGGTATATGTTATTGTATTGAAATGGTTAGAATTGTAAACTATAGTGATATGCTTCAAATTAAGTGCTAAGTTGTGTTTTTGAGGTTTTTTTAAGCGTTTTTTTTTCAGTGCTAGCGTACTTTCTCGCAAAAAGTGGTTGAAACTTTTTTTATTTGCCACGAAACTTGGCATAGAACACTATTTGGTATAAATTATTGTTTTGAAATAGTTAGAATTAAAAACAATAGTCATAAGCTATAAATTAGCTGTTAAGTTGCGTTTTATAGATTTTTTTTCTGTGTTTTAGGCACTTTCTCGCAAAAAGTTGTTGAAACTTGGTTTGTTTGCAAGGAAACATGGAACACAACACTATTTGGTATATGTTATTGTATTGAAATGGTTAGAATTGTAAACAATAGTCATAGGCTTGAAATTACATGCTAAGTTGCGTTTTTTAGGTTTTTCTAAGCGTTTTGGGCACTTGCTCGACAAAAGCGGTTGAAACTTTCTTTGTTTGCAACGAAACTTGGCACACAATACTAATTAGTAAATGTTATTGTGTTGAAATCGTTAGAATCGAAATCAACTGTCAAATGCTTGAAATTACGTGCTAAGTTGCGTTTTTGAGGTATTTTAAAGCGTTTTCCCCACATTCTTGCAAAAAGTAGTTGAAACTTGGTTTGTTTGCAACGAAACTTGGCGCACTACACTATTTGTTATATTGTATTAGGTTTAAATGGTTAGAATAAAAAACAATAGTCATATGCTTGAAATTACGTGCTAAGCTGTGTTTTTGAAATTTTTTTAAAACGTTTTTGGCACTTTCCAGCATAAAGTGGTTCAAACATGGTTTGTTTACCACGAACCTTGGCACACAACACTATTTTGTATAAATTATTGTTTTGAAATAGTTAGAATTAAAAACAATAGTCATACGCTTGAAAATACGTGCTAAGTTGCGTTTTTGAGGTTTTTTTAAATGTTTTTGGCACTTTCTAGCATAAAGTGGTACAAACATGGTTTGTTTGCCTCGAAACATTGCACACAAAATTATTTGGTATAAATTATTGTTTTGAAATAGTTAGAAATAACAACAATAGTCATAGGCTTGAAATTAGATGCTAAGTTGCGTTTTTTAGATTTTTTTTTTCTGTGTTTTAGGCACTTTCTCGCAAAAAGTGGTCGAAACTTTGATTATTTGCCATGAAACTTGGCACATAACACTATTTGGTATAAATTATTGTTTTGAAATAGTTATAATTAAAAACATCATTCATAATCTTGAAATTAGGTGCTAAGTTGCGTTTTTTAGATTTTTTTTTCTGCGTTTTAGGCACTTTCTCGCAAAAAGTGGTTGAAACTTGGTTTGTTTGCCAGGAAACGTGGAACACAACACTATTTGGTATATGTTATTGTTTGGAAATGGTTAGAATTGTAAACAATAGTCTTATTCTTGAAATTACGTGCTAAGTTGCGTTTTTTAGGTTTTCTTAAGCGTTTTGGGAACTTTCGCGACAAAAGCGGTTGAAACATTCTTTGTTTGCAACGAAACTGGGCACACAATACTAATTGGTATATGTTATTGTGTTGAAATCGTTAGAATCAAAATCAACTGTCAAATGCTTGAAATTACGTGCTAAGTTGCGTTTTTGGGGTTTTTAAAGCGTTTTCGGCACATTCTTGCAAAAAAAAGTTTAAACTTGGTTTGTTTGCAACGAAACATGGCACACTACACTATTTGCTATATGGTATTTGGTTGAAATGGTGGGAAGAAAAAACAATAGTCATATGCTTGAAATTACGAGCTAAGTTGTGTTTGTGAAATTTTTTTTAAACGTTTTTTGCACTATCTAGCATAAAGTGGTTCAAACATGGCTTGTTTGCTACGAAACTTGGCACACAACACTATTTTGTATAAATTATTGTTTTGAAATAGTTAGAATTAAAAAAAATAGTCATAGGCTTGAAATTTGATGATAAGTTGCGTTTTTTACATTTTTTTTTCGGCGTTTTGGGCACTTTCTCGCTAAAAATAGTTGAAACATGGTTTGTTTGCCAGGAAACGTGGAACACAACATTATTTGGTATATGTTATTGTGTTGAAAAGGTTAGAATTGTAAACAATAGTCATATGCTTGAAATTACGTACTAAGTTGCGTTTTTTAGGTTTTTCTAAGCGTATTGGGCACTTTCTCGACAAAAGCGGCTGAAACTTTCTTTATTTGCAACGAAACATGGCACACAATACTAATTGGTATAAGTTATTGTGTTGAAATCGTTAGAATCGTAATCAATAGTCACGTTTTTGAAATTACGTGCTAAGTTGCGTTTGTGAGGTTTTTAAAAGCGTTTTCGGCACATTCTTGCAAAAAGTAGTAGAAACTTGGTTTGTTTGCAACGAAACTAGGCACACTACACTATTTGCTATATTGTATTGTGTTGAAATGGTTAGAATCAAAAACAAAAGTCATATGCTTGAAATTACGTGCTAAGTTGTGTTTTTGAAATTTTTTTAAAACGTTTTTGGCACTTTCTAGCATAAAGTGCTTCAAACATGGTTTGTTTGCCACAAAACTTGGTACACAACACTATTTTTTATAAATTATTGTTTTGAAATAGATAGAATTAAAAAAAATTGTCATACGCTTAAAATTAGATGCTAAGTCGCGTTTATTAGATTTTTTTTCTGCGTTTTGGGCACTTTCTCGCAAAAATTGTTTGAAACTTGGTTTGTTTGCCAAGAAACGTGGAACACAACACTATTTGGTATATGTTATTGTATTGAAATGGTTAGAATTGTAAACTATAGTGATATGCTTCAAATTACGTGCTAAGTTGTGTTTTTGAGGTTTTTTTAAGCGTTTTTTTTTCAGTGCTAGCGTACTTTCATGCAAAAAGTGGTTGAAACTTTTTTTATTTGCCACGAAACTTGGCATAGAACACTATTTGGTATAAATTATTGTTTTGAAATAGTTAGAATTAAAAACAATAGTCATAAGCTATAAATTAGGTGTTAAGTTGCGTTTTTTAGATTTTTTTCTGTGTTTTAGGCACTTTGTCGCAAAAAGTTGTTGAAACTTGGTTTGTTTGCAAGGAAACATGGAACACAACACTATTTCGTATATGTTATTGTATTGAAATGGTTAGAATTGTAAACAATAGTCATAGGCTTGAAATTACGTGCTAAGTTGCGTTTTTTAGGTTTTTCTAAGCGTTTTGGGCACTTGCTCGACAAAAGCGGTTGAAACTTTCTTTGTTTGCAACGAAACTTGGCACACAATACTAATTGGTAAATGTTATTGTGTTGAAATCGTTAGAATCGAAATCAACTGTCAAATGTTTGAAATTACGTGCTAAGTTGCGTTTTTGAGGTTTTTTAAAGCGTTTTCCCCACATTCTTGCAAAAAGTAGTTGAAACTTGGTTTGTTTGCAACGAAACTTGGCGCACTACACTATTTGTTATATTGTATTAGGTTTAAATGGTTAGAATAAAAAACAATAGTCATATGCTTGAAATTACGTGCTAAGCTGTGTTTTTGAAATTTTTTTAAAACGTTTTTGGCACTTTCCAGCATAAAGTGGTTCAAACATGGTTTGTTTACCACGAACCTTGGCACACAACACTGTTTTGTATAAATTATTGTTTTGAAATAGTTAGAATTAAAAACAATAGTCATACGCTTGAAAATACGTGCTAAGTTGCGTTTTTGAGGTTTTTTTAAACGTTTTTGGCACTTTCTAGCATAAAGTGGTACAAACATGGTTTGTTTGCCTCGAAACTTTGCACAAAAAATTATTTGGTATAAATTATTGTTTTGAAATAGTTAGAATTAACAACAATAGTCATAGGCTTGAAATTAGATGCTAAGTTGCGTTTTTTAGATTTTTTTTTCTGTGTTTTAGGCACTTTCTCGCAAAAAGTGGTTGAAACTTTGATTATTTGCCATGAAACATGGCACATAACACTATTTGGTATAAATTATTGTTTTGAAATAGTTATAATTAAAAACATCAGTCATAATCTTAAAATTAGGTGCTAAGTTGCGTTTTTTAGATTTTTTTTTCTGCGTTTTAGGCACTTTCTCGCAAAAAGTGGTTGAACCTTGGTTTGTTTGCCAGGAAACGTGGAACACAACACTATTTGGTATATGTTATTGTTTGGAAATGGTTAGAATTGTAAACAATAGTCATATTCTTGAAATTACGTGCTAAGTTGCGTTTTTTAGGTTTTCTTAAGCGTTTTGGGAACTTTCGCGACAAAAGTGAAAACATTCTTTGTTTACAACGAAACTGGGCACACAATACTAATTGGTATATGTTATTGTGTTGAAATCGTTAGAATCAAAATCAACTGTCAAATGCTTGAAATTACGTGCTAAGTTGCGTTTTTGGGGTTTTTTAAACGCGTTTTCGGCACATTCTTGCAAAAAAAAGTTTAAACTTGGTTTGTTTGCAACGAAACATGGCACACTACACTATTTGCTATATTGTATTGGGTTGAAATGGTGGGAATAAAAAACAATAGTCATATGCTTAAAATTACGAGCTAAGTTGTGTTTTTGAAATTTTTTTTAAACGTTTTTTGCACAATCTAGCATAAAGTGGTTCAAACATGGTTTGTTTGTTAGCACACAAACACTATTTTGTATAAATTATTGTTTTGAAATAGTTAGAATTAAAAACAATAGTCATAGGCTTGAAATTTGATGCTAAGTTGCGTTTTTTAGATTTTTTTTTCGGCGTTTTGGGCACTTTCTCGCTAAAAATAGTTGAAACATGGTTTGTTTGCCAAGAAACGTGGAACACAACATTATTTGGTATATGTTATTGTGTTGAAAAGGTTAGAATTGTAAACAATAGTCATATGCTTGAAATTACGTGCTAAGTTGCGTTTTTTAGGTTTTTCTAAGCGTATTGGGCACTTTCTCGACAAAAGCGGCTGAAACTTTCTTTATTTGCAACGAAACATGGCACACAATACTAATTGGTATAAGTTATTGTGTTGAAATCGTTAGAATCGTAATCAATAGTCACGTTTTTGAAATTACGTGCTAAGTTGCGTTTGTGAGGTTTTTAAAAGCGTTTTCGGCACATTCTTGCAAAAAGTAGTAGAAACTTGGTTTGTTTGCAACGAAACTTGGCACACTACACTATTTGCTATATTGTATTGTGTTGAAATGGTTAGAATCAAAAAACAATAGTCATATGCTTGAAATTACGTGCTAAGTTGTGTTTTTGAAATTTTTTTAAAACGTTTTTTGCACTTTCTAGCATAAAGTAGTTCAAACATGGTTTGTTTGCCACAAAACTTGGTACACAACACTATTTTTTATAAATTATTGTTTTGAAATAGATGGAATTAAAAAAAATTGTCATACGCTTAAAATTAGATGCTAAGTCGCGTTTTTTAGATTTTTTTTCTGCGTTTTGGGCACTTTCTCGCAAAAAATTGTTTGAAACTTGGTTTGTTTGCCAAGAAACGTGGAACACAACACTATTTGGTATATGTTATTGTATTGAAATGGTTAGAATTGTAAACTATAGTGATATGCTTCAAATTACGTGCTAAGTTGTGTTTTTGAGGTTTTTTTAAGCGTTTTTTTTTTCAGTGCTACCGTACTTTCACGCAAAAAGTGGTTGAAACTTTTTTTATTTGCCACGAAACTTGGCATAGAACACTATTTGGTATAAATTATTGTTTTGAAATAGTTAGAATTAAAAACAATAGTCATAAGCTATAAAGTAGGTATTAAGTTGCGTTTTTTAGATTTTTTTCTGTGTTTTAGGCACTTTCCTCGCAAAAAGTTGTTGAAACTTGGTTTGTTTGCAAGGAAACATGGAACACAACACTATTTGGTATATGTTATTGTATTGAAATGGTTAGAATTGTAAACAATAGTCATAGGCTTGAAATTACGTGCTAAGTTGCGTTTTTTAGGTTTTTCTAAGCGTTTTGGGCACTTGCTCGACAAAAGCGGTTGAAACTTTCTTTATTTGCAACGAAACTTGGCGCACAATAATAATTGGTAAATGTTATTGTGTTGAAATCGTTAGAATCGTAATCAATTGTCAAATGCTTGAAATTACGTGCTAAGTTGCGTTTTTGAGGTTTTTTAAAGCGTTTTCCCCACATTCTTGCAAAAAGTAGTTGAAACTTGGTTTGTTTGCAACGAAACTTGGCGCACTACACTATTTGTTAGATTGTATTAGGTTTAAATGGTTAGAATAAAAAACAATAGTCATATGCTTGAAATTACGTGCTAGCTGTGTTTTTGAAATTTTTTTAAAACGTTTTTGGCACTTTCCAGCATAAAGTGGTTCAAACATGGTTTGTTTACCACGAACCTTGGCACACAACACTATTTTGTATAAATTATTGTTTTGAAATAGTTAGAATTAAAAACAATAGTCATACGCTTGAAAATACGTGCTAAGTTGCGTTTTTGAGGTTTTTTTTAAACGTTTTTGGCACTTTCTAGCATAAAGTGGTACAAACATGGTTTGTTTGCCTCGAAACTTTGCACACAAAATTATTTGGTATAAATTATTGTTTTGAAATAGTTAGAAATAACAACAATAGTCATAGGCTTGAAATTAGATGCTAAGTTGCGTTTTTTAGATTTTTTTTTTCTGTGTTTTAGGCACTTTCTCGCAAAAAGTGGTTGAAACTTTGATTATTTGCCATGAAACTTGGCACATAACACTATTTGGTATAAATTATTGTTTTGAAATAGTTATAATTAAAAACATCATTCATAATCTTGAAATTAGGTGCTAAGTTGCGTTTTTTAGATTTTTTTTTCTGCATTTTAGGCACTTTCTCGCAAAAAGTTGTTGAAACTTGGTTTGTTTGCCAGGAAACGTGGAACACAACACTATTTGGTATATGTTATTGTTTGGAAATGCTTAGAATTGTAAACAAATAGGTCATATTCTTGAAATTACGTGCTAAGTTGCGTTTTTTAGGTTTTCTTAAGCGTTTTGGGAACTTTCGCGACAAAAGCGGTTGAAACATTCTTTGTTTGCAACGAAACTGGGCACACAATACTAATTGGTATATGTTATTGTGTTGAAATCGTTAGAATCAAAATCAACTGTCAAAATGCTTGAAATTACGTGCTAAGTTGCGTTTTTGGGGTTTTTAAAGCGTTTTCGGCACATTCTTGCAAAAAAAAGTTTTAACTTGGTTTGTTTGCAACGAAACATGGCACACTACACTATTTGCTATATTGTATTGGGTTGAAATGGTGGGAACAAAAAACAATAGTCATATACTTGAAACTACGAGCTAAGTTGTGTTTTTGAAATTTTTTTTAAACGTTTTTTGCACTATCTAGCATAAAGTGGTTCAAACATGGTTTGTTTGCTACGAAACATGGCACACAACACTATTTTGTATAAATTATTGTTTTGAAATAGTTAGAATTAAAAACAATAGTCATAGGCTTGAAATTTGATGCTAAGTTGCGTTTTTTAGATTTTTTTTCGGCGTTTTGGGCACTTTCTCGCTAAAAATAGTTGAAACATGGTTTGTTTGCCAGGAAACGTGGAACACAACATTATTTGGTATATGTTATTGTGTTGAAATGGTTAGAATTGTAAACAATAGTCATATGCTTGAAATTACGTGCTAAGTTGCGTTTTTTAGGTTTTTTCTAAGCGTATTGGGCACTTTCTCGACAAAAGCGGCTGAAACTTTCTTTATTTGAAACGAAACATGGCACACAATACTAATTGGTATAAGTTATTGTGTTGAAATCGTTAGAATCGTAATCAATAGTCACGTTTTTGAAATTACGTGCTAAGTTGCGTTTGTGAGGTTTTTAAAAGCGTTTTCGGCACATTCTTGCAAAAAGTAGTAGAAACTTGGTTTGTTTGCAACGAAACTTGGCACACTACACTATTTGCTATATTGTATTGTGTGAAATGGTTAGAATCAAAAACAATAGTCATATGCTTGAAATTACGTGCTAAGTTGTGTTTTTGAAATTTTTTTAAAACGTTTTTTTGCACTTTCTAGCATAAAGTAGTTCAAACATGGTTTGTTTGCCACAAAACTTGGTACACAACACTATTTTTTATAAATTATTGTTTTGAAATAGATAGAATTAAAAAAAATTGTCATACGCTTAAAATTAGATGCTAAGTCGCGTTTTTTTAGATTTTTTTTCTGCGTTTGGGCACTTTCTCGCAAAAATTGTTTGAAACTTGGTTTGTTTGCCAAGAAACGTGGAACACAACACTATTTGGTATATGTTATTGTATTGAAATGGTTAGAATTGTAAACTATAGTGATATGCTTCAAATTACGTGCTAAGTTGTGTTTTTGAGGTTTTTTTAAGCGTTTTTTTTTTCAGTGCTACCGTACTTTCACGCAAAAAGTGGTTGAAACTTTTTTTATTTGCCACGAAAACTTGGCATAGAACACTATTTGGTATAAATTATTTTTTTGAAATAGTTAGAATTAACAATAGTCATAAGCTATAAAGTAGGTATTAAGTTGCGTTTTTTAAATTTTTTTCTGTGTTTTAGGCACTTTCTCGCAAAAAGTTGTTGAAACTTGGTTTGTTTGCAAGGAAACATGGAACACAACACTATTTGGTATATGTTATTGTATTGAAATGGTTAGAATTGTAAACAATAGTCATAGGCTTGAAATTACGTGCTAAGTTGCGTTTTTTAGGTTTTTCTAAGCGTTTTGGGCACTTGCTCGACAAAAGCGGTTGAAACTTTCTTTATTTGCAACGAAACTTGGCGCACAATAATAATTGGTAAATGTTATTGTGTTGAAATCGTTAGAATCGAAATCAACTGTCAAATGCTTGAAATTACGTGCTAAGTTGCGTTTTTGAGGTTTTTTAAAGCGTTTTCCCCACATTCTTGCAAAAAGTAGTTGAAACTTGGTTTGTTTGCAACGAAACTTGGCGCACTACACTATTTGTTATATTGTATTAGGTTTAAATGGTTAGAATAAAAAAACAATAGTCATATGCTTGAAATTACGTGCTAAGCTGTGTTTTTGAAATTTTTTTAAAACGTTTTTGGCACTTTCCAGCATAAAGTGGTTCAAACATGGTTTGTTTACCACGAACCTTGGCACACAACACTATTTGTATAAATATTTTGAATTGTTTTGAAATAGTTAGAATTAAAACAATAGTCATACGCTTGAAAATACGTGCTAAGTTGCGTTTTTGAGGTTTTTTTAAACGTTTTTGGCACTTTCTAGCATAAAGTGGTACAAACATGGTTTGTTTGCCTCGAAACTTTGCACACAAAATTCTTTGGTATAAATTATTGTTTTGAAATAGTTAGAAATAACAACAATAGTCATAGGCTTGAAATTAGATGCTAAGTGGCGTTTTTTAGATTTTTTTTTTTCTGTGTTTTAGGCACTTTCTCGCAAAAAGTGGTTTAAACTTTGATTATTTGCCATGAAACTTGGCACATAACACTATTTGGTATAAATTATTGTTTTGAAATAGTTATAATTAAAAACATCATTCATAATCTTGAAATTAGGTGCTAAGTTGCGTTTTTTAGATTTTTTTTTTCTGCGTTTTAGGCACTTTCTCGCAAAAAGTGGTTGAAACTTGGTTTGTTTGCCAGGAAACGTGGAACACAACACTATTTGGTATATGTTATTGTTTGGAAATGGTTAGAATTGTAAACAATAGTCATATTCTTGAAATTACGTGCTAAGTTGCGTTTTTTAGGTTTTCTTAAGCGTTTTGGGAACTTTCGCGACAAAAGCGGTTGAAACATTCTTTGTTTGCAACGAAACTGGGCACACAATACTAATTGGTATATGTTATTGTGTTGAAATCGTTAGAATCAAAATCAACTGTCAAATGCTTGAAATTACGTGCTAAGTTGCGTTTTTGGGGTTTTTAAAGCGTTTTCGGCACATTCTTGCAAAAAAAAGTTTAAACTTGGTTTGTTTGCAACGAAACATGGCACACTACACTATTTGCTATATTGTATTGGGTTGAAATGGTGGGAACAAAAAACAATAGTCATATACTTGAAACTACGAGCTAAGTTGTGTTTTGGAAATTTTTTTTAAACGTTTTTTGCACTATCTAGCATAAAGTGGTTCAAACATGGTTTGTTTGCTACGAAACTTGGCACACAACACTATTTTGTATAAAATTATTGTTTTGAAATAATTAGAATTAAAAAACAATAGTCATAGGCTTGAAATTTGATGCTAAGTTGCGTTTTTTAGATTATTTTTCGGCGTTTTGGGCACTTTCTCGCTAAAAATAGTTGAAACATGGTTTGTTTGCCAGGAAACGTGGAACACAACATTATTTGGTATATGTTATTGTGTTGAAATGGTTAGAATTGTAAACAATAGTCATATGCTTGAAATTACGTGCTAAGTTGCGTTTTTTAGGTTTTTCTAAGCGTATTGGGCACTTTCTCGACAAAAGCGGCTGAAACTTTCTTTATTTGCAACGAAACATGGCACACAATACTAATTGGTATAAGTTATTGTGTTGAAATCGTTAGAATCGTAATCAATAGTCACGTTTTTGAAATTACGTGCTAAGTTGCGTTTGTGAGGTTTTTAAAAGCGTTTTCGGCAAATTCTTGCAAAAAGTAGTAGAAACTTGGTTTGTTTGCAACGAAACTTGGCACACTACACTATTTGCTATATTGTATTGTGTTGAAATGGTTAGAATCAAAAACAATAGTCATATGCTTGAAATTACGTGCTAAGTTGTGTTTTTGAAATTTTTTTAAAACGTTTTTGGCACTTTCTAGCATAAAGTGGTTCAAACATGGTTTGTTTGCCACAAAACTTGGTACACAACACTATTTTTTATAAATTATTGTTTTGAAATAGATAGAATTAAAAAAAAATTGTCATACGCTTAAAATTAGATGCTAAGTTGCGTTTTTTAGATTTTTTTTTCTGCGGTTTGGGCACTTTCTCGCAAAAATTGTTTGAAACTTGGTTTGGTTTGTTTGCCAAGAAACGTGGAACACAACACTATTTGGTATATGTTATTGTATTGAAATGGTTAGAATTGTAAACTATAGTGATATGCTTCAAATTACGTGCTCAGTTGTGTTTTTGAGGTTTTTTTTAAGCGTTTTTTTTTTCAGTGCTACCGTACTTTCACGCAAAAAGTGGTTGAAACTTTTTTTATTTGCCACGAAACTTGGCATAGAACACTATTTGGTATAAATTATTGTTTTGAAATAGTTAGAATTAAAAACAATAGTCATAAGCTATAAAGTAGGTATTAAGTTGCGTTTTTTAGATTTTTTTTCTGTGTTTTAGGCACTTTCTCGCAAAAAGTTGTTGAAACTTGGTTTGTTTGCAAGGAAACATGGAACACAACACTATTTGGTATATGTTATTGTATTGAAATGGTTAGAATTGTAAACAATAGTCATAGGCTTGAAATTACGTGCTAAGTTGCGTTTTTTAGGTTTTTCTAAGCGTTTTGGGCACTTGCTCGACAAAAGCGGTTGAAACTTTCTTTATTTGCAACGAAACATGGCACACAATAATAATTGGTAAATGTTATTGTGTTGAAGTCGTTAGAATCGAAATCAACTGTCAAATGCTTGAAATAACGTGCTAAGTTGCGTTTTTGAGGTTTTTTAAAGCGTTTTCCCCACATTCTTGCAAAAAGTAGTTGAAACTTGGTTTGTTTGCAACGAAAACTTGGCGCACTACACTATTTGTTATATTGTATTAGGTTTAAATGGTTAGAATAAAAAACAATAGTCATATGCTTGAAATTACGTGCTAAGCTGTGTTTTTGAAATTTTTTTAAAACGTTTTTGGCACTTTCCAGCATAAAGTGGTTCAAACATGGTTTGTTTACCACGAACCTTGGCACACAACACTATTTTGTATAAATTATTGTTTTGAAATAGTTAGAATTAAAAACAATAGTCATACGCTTGAAAATACGTGCTAAGTTGCGTTTTTGAGGTTTTTTTAAACGTTTTTGGCACTTTCTAGCATAAAGTGGTACAAAGATGGTTTGTTTGCCTCGAAACTTTGCACACAAAATTATTTGGTATAAATTATTGTTTTGAAATAGTTAGAAATAACAAACAATAGTCATAGGCTTGAAATTAGATGCTAAGTGGCGTTTTTTAGATTTTTTTTTTTCTGTGTTTTAGGCACTTTCTCGCAAAAAGTAGTTGAAACTTTGATTATTTGCCATGAAACTTGGCACATAACACTATTTGGTATAAATTATTGTTTTGAAATAGTTATAATTAAAAACATCATTCATAATCTTGAAATTAGGTGCTAAGTTGCGTTTTTTAGATTTTTTTTTTCTGCGTTTTAGGCACTTTCTCGCAAAAAGTGGTTGAAACTTGGTTTGTTTGCCAGGAAACGTGGAACACAACACTATTTGGTATATGTTATTGTTTGGAAATGGTTAGAATTGTAAAACAATAGTCATATTCTTGAAATTACGTGCTAAGTTGCGTTTTTTAGGTTTTCTTAAGCGTTTTGGGAACTTTCGCGACAAAAGCGGTTGAAACATTCTTTGTTTGCAACGAAACTGGGCACACAATACTAATTGGTATATGTTATTGTGTTGAAATCGTTAGAATCAAAATCAACTGTCAAATGCTTGAAATTACGTGCTAAGTTGCGTTTTTGGGGTTTTTAAAGCGTTTTCGGCACATTCTTGCAAAAAAAAGTTTTAACTTGGTTTGTTTGCAACGAAACATGGCACACTACACTATTTGCTATATTGTATTGGGTTGAAATGGTGGGAACAAAAAACAATAGTCATATACTTGAAACTACGAGCTAAGTTGTGTTTTGGAAATTTTTTTTAAACGTTTTTTGCACTATCTAGCATAAAGTGGTTCAAACATGGTTTGTTTGCTACGAAACTTGGCACACAACACTATTTTGTATAAATTATTGTTTTGAAATAATTAGAATTAAAAACAATAGTCATAGGCTTGAAATTTGATGCTAAGTTGCGTTTTTTAGATTATTTTTCGGCGTTTTGGGCACTTTCTCGCTAAAAATAGTTGAAACATGGTTTGTTTGCCAGGAAACGTGGAACACAACATTATTTGGTATATGTTATTGTGTTGAAATGGTTAGAATTGTAAACAATAGTCATATGCTTGAAATTACGTGCTAAGTTGCGTTTTTTAGGTTTTTCTAAGCGTATTGGGCACTTTCTCGACAAAAGCGGCTGAAACTTTCTTTATTTGCAACGAAACATGGCACACAATACTAATTGGTATAAGTTATTGTGTTGAAATCGTTAGAATCGTAATCAATAGTCACGTTTTTGAAATTACGTGCTAAGTTGCGTTTGTGAGGTTTTTAAAAGCGTTTTCGGCAAATTCTTGCAAAAAGTAGTAGAAACTTGGTTTGTTTGCAACGAAACTTGGCACACTACACTATTTGCTATATTGTATTGTGTTGAAATGGTTAGAATCAAAAACAATAGTCATATGCTTGAAATTACGTGCTAAGTTGTGTTTTTGAAATTTTTTTAAAACGTTTTTGGCACTTTCTAGCATAAAGTGGTTCAAAACATGGTTTGTTTGCCACAAAACTTGGTACACAACACTATTTTTTATAAATTATTGTTTTGAAATAGATAGAATTAAAAAAAAATTGTCATACGCTTAAAATTAGATGCTAAGTTGCGTTTTTTAGATTTTTTTTTCTGCGGTTTGGGCACTTTCTCGCAAAAATTGTTTGAAACTTGGTTTGGTTTGTTTGCCAAGAAACGTGGAACACAACACTATTTGGTATATGTTATTGTATTGAAATGGTTAGAATTGTAAACTATAGTGATATGCTTCAAATTACGTGCTCAGTTGTGTTTTTGAGGTTTTTTTAAGCGTTTTTTTTTTCAGTGCTACCGTACTTTCACGCAAAAAGTGGTTGAAACTTTTTTTTATTTGCCACGAAACTTGGCATAGAACACTATTTGGTATAAATTATTGTTTTGAAATAGTTAGAATTAAAAACAATAGTCATAAGCTATAAAGTAGGTATTAAGTTGCGTTTTTTAGATTTTTTTCTGTGTTTTAGGCACTTTCCTCGCAAAAAGTTGTTGAAACTTGGTTTGTTTGCAAGGAAACATGGAACACAACACTATTTGGTATATGTTATTGTATTGAAATGGTTAGAATTGTAAACAATAGTCATAGGCTTGAAATTACGTGCTAAGTTGCGTTTTTTTAGGTTTTTCTAAGCGTTTTGGGCACTTGCTCGACAAAAGCGGTTGAAACTTTCTTTATTTGCAACGAAACATGGCACACAATAATAATTGGTAAATGTTATTGTGTTGAAGTCGTTAGAATCGAAATCAACTGTCAAATGCTTGAAATAACGTGCTAAGTTGCGTTTTTGAGGTTTTTTAAAGCGTTTTCCCCCACATTCTTGCAAAAAGTAGTTGAAACTTGGTTTGTTTGCAACGAAACTTGGCGCACTACACTATTTGTTATATTGTATTAGGTTTAAATGGTTAGAATAAAAAACAATAGTCATATGCTTGAAATTACGTGCTAAGCTGTGTTTTTGAAATTTTTTTAAAACGTTTTTGGCACTTTCCAGCATAAAGTGGTTCAAACATGGTTTGTTTACCACGAACCTTGGCACACAACACTATTTTGTATAAATTATTGTTTTGAAATAGTTAGAATTAAAAACAATAGTCATACGCTTGAAAATACGTGCTAAGTTGCGTTTTTGAGGTTTTTTTTAAACGTTTTTGGCACTTTCTAGCATAAAGTGGTACAAAGATGGTTTGTTTGCGTCGAAACTTTGCACACAAAATTATTTGGTATAAATTATTGTTTTGAAATAGTTAGAAATAACAACAATAGTCATAGGCTTGAAATTAGATGCTAAGTTGCGTTTTTTAGATTTTTTTTTTCTGTATTTTAGGCACTTTCTCGCAAAAAGTAGTTGAAACTTTGATTATTTGCCATGAAACTTGGCACATAACACTATTTGGTATAAATTATTGTTTTGAAATAGTTATAATTAAAAACATCATTCATAATCTTGAAATTAGGTGCTAAGTTGCGTTTTTTAGATTTTTTTTTCTGCGTTTTAGGCACTTTCTCGCAAAAAGTGGTTGAAACTTGGTTTGTTTGCCAGGAAACGTGGAACACAACACTATTTGGTATATGTTATTGTTTGGAAATGGTTAGAATTGTAAACAATAGTCATATTCTTGAAATTACGTGCTAAGTTGCGTTTTTTAGGTTTTCTTAAGCGTTTTGGGAACTTTCGCGACAAAAGCGGTTGAAACATTCTTTGTTTGCAACGAAACTGGGCACACAATACTAATTGGTATATGTTATTGTGTTGAAATCGTTAGAATCAAAATCAACTGTCAAATGCTTGAAATTACGTGCTAAGTTGCGTTTTTGGGGTTTTTAAAGCGTTTTCGGCACATTCTTGCAAAAAAAAAGTTTTAACTTGGTTTGTTTGCAACGAAACATGGCACACTACACTATTTGCTATATTGTATTGGGTTGAAATGGTGGGAACAAAAAACAATAGTCATATACTTGAAACTACGAGCTAAGTTGTGTTTTGGAAATTTTTTTTAAACGTTTTTTTGCACTATCTAGCATAAAGTGGTTCAAACATGGTTTGTTTGCTACGAAACTTGGCACACAACACTATTTTGTATAAATTATTGTTTTGAAATAATTAGAATTAAAAACAATAGTCATAGGCTTGAAATTTGATGCTAAGTTGCGTTTTTTTAGATTATTTTTCGGCGTTTTGGGCACTTTCTCGCTAAAAATAGTTGAAAACATGGTTTGTTTGCCAGGAAACGTGGAACACAACATTATTTGGTATATGTTATTGTGTTGAAATGGTTAGAATTGTAAACAATAGTCATATGCTTGAAATTACGTGCTAAGTTGCGTTTTTTAGGTTTTTCTAAGCGTATTGGGCACTTTCTCTCGACAAAAGCGGCTGAAACTTTCTTTATTTGCAACGAAACATGGCACACAATACTAATTGGTATAAGTTATTGTGTTGAAATCGTTAGAATCGTAATCAATAGTCACGTTTTTGAAATTACGTGCTAAGTTGCGTTTGTGAGGTTTTTAAAAGCGTTTTCGGCAAATTCTTGCAAAAAGTAGTAGAAACTTGGTTTGTTTGCAACGAAACTTGGCACACTACACTATTTGCTATATTGTATTGTGTTGAAATGGTTAGAATCAAAAACAATAGTCATATGCTTGAAATTACGTGCTAAGTTGTGTTTTTGAAATTTTTTTAAAACGTTTTTTGGCACTTTCTAGCATAAAGTGGTTCAAACATGGTTTGTTTGCCACAAAACTTGGTACAACAACACTATTTTTTATAAATTATTGTTTTGAAATAGATAGAATTAAAAAAAATTGTCATACGCTTAAAATTAGATGCTAAGTTGCGTTTTTTTAGATTTTTTTTCTGCGCGTTTGGGCACTTTCCTCGCAAAAATTGTTTGAAACTTGGTTTGGTTTGTTTGCCAAGAAACGTGGAACACAACACTATTTGGTATATGTTATTGTATTGAAATGGTTAGAATTGTAAACTATAGTGATATGCTTCAAATTACGTGCTCAGTTGTGTTTTTGAGGTTTTTTTTAAGCG